>NC_056741.1:1082922760-1083085260 GCF_019279795.1 Protopterus annectens
CTACAAAGCTAGGCCAAGGGAATACCTTGGCATTAGGCCACATAACAATAGTCCCCAGTGTGGCTCAGGGGTGTAGCCCCTGTAGTGGTCCCCAGAGGTGGGCATTGTATTCACCATCCTCTCATCTGGGTTACTATTTTGGGTGACAAGTGATGTGCACTGCTTCCCATGTATGTAATCTATATTTTATAACATGGACAGTGTCTGAGTTGTGTACATGTCCCACATGCATGTTATTTGACATGTGGAAGTGTACTTGTGGTCTCTGGGGCATGTTGTGTGTACAGATTGTTATCTTTGATGTAGCATTCCTGACCTCATTTGGTGAGACCTGGCATTGTAACTGAGGTCATGCTTGCAACTACATTAACAGCATGATATGGGTATTCAGCAGAGTTAATGGTGTCTGTCCATATAGGGCATGTGTATAAGGCATAGTATTCCCTTTGTGGGGTACATTTGCAGACTCTACAGTTGTTGCAGGTGTCCAGTGGGGAACATGGCAAAAGGGCCACTTTATACATTTATTTGGCTACTGGGGGTGAAACAGGATGCTATGTCCTTTTACTTGCTGTATAACACACACTCAGTCAGGAGATGTAACACATCAAAGTACTTTCTGATGTCAGTGGCACTGTTGTGGTCAACAGGCATGTAGTTCACTGCAATCGCACCATGCTTACTATCTGTGAGGCAATATACAGGGAACTACGGATATAGTGGTTGTTGCATATCCAAGTGTGTTTTTGTATCAGACGTGGGTGGAGAGTTTTCTTTGAGTAATAGAAGGGTTGCCTATATTGTTCACCAATCCATACTGCCACATGGAGGGCTATGGATTGTCTACACCATCGTCTCTGGTGTTTGACATCTGGTGGCCTTGTAAGGTATACATTGTGAAATATACTAGGTCCTCAGCATAATATTTTAGCAAAACCCACCCCACAATTGATCCTGTTATTACACAACTACAGCAACCCTCACACAGGATACTGATGACAGACACACACACACTTGCCAGTCCTGAGATTCAAATCCCTACCTAGCTATGTATTGCTACTACAGTATACCGCATTTATCACATGTGCCACAAATCTGATAGGATGGATGTTGTCCCTAGGTACTTCTAAGGTGCGGAACATCACCAGCCCTTGTAAATACTGTCACTGGGTGATGTAGGTGGTGATAGAATCCGAAAAGTAAATTTACCCTGCACACACATTTGCCAGGGGTGAAGTTCAAACCTCTATCTAACAATCTTTACGAGCCATTATGTTACGTATTTGCCACATGTACCACTGACCTTATATTGTTTAGGGTTGGAAACAGGTACTTCTAAAGGGGTTGATATCTGCAGGACTGTTAAAGTCAGGCACTGAGATGTGTACTGGGTGTAAATGGGGCCAAAATCTTTGAGGTACAGACAAAGATATGTAGATACACAAACACTTGCCACAGATGAGCTTCAAACCCATACCTATGTAGTTACTGCTATTACATTGTTCCACATTTCCAGCATGTGCCATGGAGCTTACATGTTGAAGAGCTCTCCAGAGGTATCTTTGAAGGTGACTAACATCAGCAGCAGTTCTAAAGGAGGGGTAAAGGGAGAAAGTGTCAATGTCCATAAAATCAGGTATCATCAAAGACACGCACAAGCTCTCTCACACAAACACACACAGTTTCACAGTTGCCATGTCTGAGATTACAGCTCCTACCTAACTACTATGCTACACTACAGTATTATGCAGTTATTGCAAGTGCCACATAGCTTATATGTTACAGAGCTGTCCAAAGGTATCTCTGAAGGTGACTAACATCAGTAGCAGTGCTAAAGGAGTGGTAACGGGAGAGTAGTAAGTGTGAATGTCCATAAAATCAGGTATCAACAAAGACACACACACTCTCTCATACAAAGTTTCACAGTTGCCATGTGTGGGATTAGAACTTCTACCTCAATAGTATGCTACACTATAGCATTATGCAGTTATCAAAAGTGCCACAGAGCTTATCAGGCTGGCACTTCTCCAAAAGGTTATTTCAAGGTGATTGACATCAACAGGCATGCTAAAGTAGGACAATGGGAAGTGTATTGAGTGTAAATGGCCTCAAAATCATTCATCGCCACACACACACAGAGTATTATATCTGCCATGTCTGGTAATAGAACTCCTACCTAACTAATTTTCTTCACTACAGTATTACACATACATCGCAAGTGCCATACAGCTTATAGGGCTGAAACTTGGCCAGAGGGTTATTTCAAGGTGACTGACATCAACAGGAGTGCTAACATTGGCAATGGGAAGTGCAGTGTGTGTGAATGGGCCATAAACCATCCCTCTGGAAACACACACACACACACACACACACACACACACTCAGTCACACACAACTTTACATTTGACAGTACTGGGTATACAAATGCTAAATGAATACTGATTTGTACTATAGTGTTACACAGTTATCACAAGCACCACATATACTATAGGGCTGAGGGCTACCAAAAGGAATGCCTACAGTGATTGACATCAGCACATCATGTGATATCAGCCAATTGGATGTGTGGTGGGTGGGGCAGAGCTCATAATGGAAATCTCTCTGTCACTGTCTGTCTCTCTCTTCCTCACATCTCTGTGTGTGTATGTTTGACATATTATAGTGTGTTGGCCTTGGATATGTGTGAGTATTCCTATCCAAAGTGTGTGCAAAGCATGAATGGCGAACAATGTGGCGTGTGTGCACAGCCATCTGCGACTGACAGATATGTATAGTCCACTGTGTTGTCAGACATGGGCTTCATTTCTCTAAGGCTTCATTTCTCTAAGTGTAGAAGCATGCCCAGTATGACCTTCTGTACTGAGTGTGTGAATCCATTCCAGGTAGGTTGTACTGCATTCCAGGGTTTGGTGTTCTACACCTACAGCTAGCAACCTGTTTCTGCAGGATATCTGTAAATAGGTTGACAATATGGAGTCACAATGGACGAAAGATAGTGGGATACTGTAACTATTGCTGTCTGTGCTGCTTGTGTTACATGGTTGGTGTTAGCAGAGATATTCAGACATATGTACTGTTTGACACTGTGATATATTATGTCATCAACTACTGACAGGTATACATGTTTGCTCCCAGTTATTTCCTGGGAAATACAAGATGAATGAAGTTGTATCCAGTATTGTGGTTTGCAGCCTACATATTCTTGCACACTCATGCCATTCTGGAGGGGTAGCTGCAGACACTTGCTGATGGGTCTATGTAAATGGTCCAGCACCTTGGTACTATGGTGACTGAGGATCCCCTTCTTGTACATATATCGATGTAACAGAATGGCCATATCCTGCTGTGGCCATACCTCTCAGCTGTACAGATTCACCCAGGTTACCAAGAGGCAGGGCTCATATATCTGGTCAGTTCCCCTTCACATTGTGATTTACAAGCAGGTTTGTAGGCACCCATTACTGGGTTTGCAGGCAGGGATAGTAAGGGCAAACATCAGAGTTTCAGACTTCACACACTCCATAATGTCCATGCTTCTACACCCCCCTCTCTGTTATTCTATCCTCTTCCTAACATTATACGAATGATATCTGAGAAGTATCCCTATAGTTGTCCCTTCATCCCAGCGGTATTTAGGGGTTGGTCCACAGTTCTTGCAGGAGGGCATGGTGGGCATGCTACTGGGATTAGTCAACATGGCCTTGCATTTGTGTTCTGTTAATTGTGTTATGCTGTTAGCTGGGACCCCATGAGATAACATACATTGGCACTACAGGTGAGGCACAGACCTTTGATAGAGGACTGTAGGCCATTTGGTAGTGATGCAGGCCATCTGTAGCAGACCAGTGCATTCTGTCACTCCTACATTCCCAGGCTACAAGCCCCTGGATTCCCCTGGGGTGACAGGGTAAGTGTGCGAGGTGTTAATGGCAATAGTTCCTGTCCATATTAATCCATTGGTCTGGATGCTGGCAGGAAGCTGCTTACAGCTAGGAGCACACCTACATGGGACACCTCTTCAACATGCTGCATTCTGTGGGTATTCCCATACAGAAGTGTGGGTCATACTGTACTCATTCCCAACAGCAGGGATATGACCTGTGATAAACCTGTGGCTGATGGTGGGGTGAGCTAAGTGCAGGTGTGATATGGAAGCTTGTTGCAGCTGACTCACAGATATACACAGGACATTCCCCTTATGCTGCCTTGTGCGGGGACATAGGCAGTCTCTCATTAATTCATAACTGTGCCTTTTGTGGTCTGCCAGTGATTGGCCAGACTACATCAGTATTCCATACTACACAGACAACTAATGTGCTGCTAACCTGCATGTACAATTCCAAAGTTGTGTGCAGTTGACAGTTACATTTTATATACTCTGTCTATGGTACTGCCACCTGTGTACTGTGTGCATGTCTGGCCCCACATTCACGGCATGTTCATCTTTTGGACGGTGACAGATATTGACATCTGGACAGTGAGTATGGATGACTGCTGACATGGGTATCGCTGAGAAGCATTGTGGTTGGCACTGCAGTTTTCAGAACATGGCCTTGTCATCCACAGTATTGACCATAGCCTAGGCCACTGAGACACAACCCTCCATGCTTACATGCCAACCACTTCAGACAATATTGAACACACAACAACCTAACACACGGACCCCTGCATATTGTACAGATGCAAGAATCTGTCCTGTAGATTGGGCCAGCTCAGGTAATCTGTGCTCCACTGTTATTACACCTCACACGTACATGTTACTGCATTTCTACATAGGATTGTGGGGGGGGGCACACCTGATGACTTTAAACATTTGTTGTGACTGTACTGGTAGTTCAGGTACTCTGTTGGCTTCCATTTCATTTTGTATTCTGACCTATCATGCAGACTGGAGGCGTATCAGTAAAGTACAGATCTTAGGTTTTATCGGCCTATATTTCAGTTTCAGACTTCTTACTCTTCAGAACTAACATACAACTGCCAGACCTGTTGTAGTCTGTCTGTGTAGGTCTGGAGGGGAGCTGTTAACCACTGCAATCAATTGGAGGCCTTAGCCCAGCCTTTCTTTATGGTCATCTACACCTGTCCTTCTGGCTGAGGCTGGTGGTGGGTATGTGTGCCTCACTGACATGCATGTGTGTGTCCTATGGACACACATTTGGGCCACCACATGTACTAAAGTGGGATTTGTCACCTTGTCTAGTACTGCCTAGTATGTTGACTCTAGCATTTGTTATGGATTTCATGCTGCCCATATAGGTGTCCACTCTCTGCTGCCATCCCATTCAGCCATCCAATTCCCTTGCATGCTCACGTCCATACCATAGATACAACTATCAGAACATACTACTCCATTCAGCAATTGATAGGAAGAGTGACTTACCTTGTGGCTGTGCACTGATTCCTGCAACTTAAACCTCATTTTACAGCTTTCATTATATACAGTCTTTAGTGATTGATATTTTTGGAGCTTGATCTAGATTTCACCTGCTTGACCTGTTCATTATATACAGTTATATGAGTGTTTTTGTTTCCCCTCAATTGCTGCTTTTTATAAATAATAGAATGCTTGAAAGCTAAATATCACTTACGAGAAGGGAAAACAACTGGAAGTGTCACTACTCAAAGTGTGCAAAGGTTGTAAACTGCTTGTAATTTTCTATAACAGAATGCTGCAGATTGTTTGTATAACAGAGTGCTGTAAATGGTGTATATTTTTTTTAAGATAAGTGCAGCAGTAGGTATTAAAATAAAAGTAAAGAAATAATAAGAATTCCAGCTAAAAAGAATCCTACCTACCTATCCTAAAATTGACACTCCTGAAAACTGTTCTTCTGCACCATTTAATGTTTATATCCCAGATATAAGCAATCCAGTAGATTTCCACTATTTACTGTGTTTCAAAACCTGTACTTACTAGCATAAATAGTTTCAATGGTTCATGATTACCCTTCTCCTGGGAGCATTAAAATAAATAGCATCACAGCAGTGATCCATGGTATCAGACCTTGTGTGCCTCTTTAATGAATCAGCTTGCAAAATTCCTCCAAGATGCTAGTTAAGCTAGACAATAGAAAACAACCATTAATGCAGCGGGAGCTTGAACCTGACAGTGATGAGTGGAGAAAGATGACTTTCCTAATTCTGATTGCATTCGATTTTTCTCTCTGCTTCCACCAGTGGTGAATACAATGTGATGAGCAAGATATATTGGTATTCTGGTTAAGGAATCAATTGTGTTTTCACAGTCTAGACACAGAGAAATCCACAGGCAACTTGATAGAGTGCCTTTACAAGGTGACATCACCATGCAAGGCACAGCAGGGACAGATTTCTCACAGGCCAAAGGAAGAGGTCTGTGTGATTCAATTCCATTGTACATTCTATATCATACATGTCCAGATATGTTTAAAACTTAGATTACTTGTTAACATAGAAGAAAACAAAATCAAAAATATAATTGACATTGTGTATTGTAATATTACCTTTACTGATGTAATCATTTTTTCTTACTTTTCATTTATCGTTAGTTTAGTTGTCTTTGTTTCTTAAATGGGCAGCCTTTATGCACTTAGAAAAATGAACAGGATTCATTAGCTACACTTACCTGCATCGAAGAGAAAGTTAAGACTACAAGTCTTACAGCTCAGTGTTGTACAGCTAGAAACTGTTTCTCTGAAGGTGAATCTGGTTATAATAATAGTATTGTTGCGTTGCATTTGACAAAAGAACTATTCTTGCACAATTGTAAAGTGATGAGTATACAAATGAAATTTAAAGTGTCACATTCTGGTATCAGATTCAATGTTCCTCTCAAGTTGACAGAGCAGTGTTCTTTTTGAGATGTAAAAGCCTCAACAAATATATGGTGGAATTCTCCAGATTATTTACTGCATCCTGGATTAGGAATATGTATTAATTTCACAAGCTTCACTTTTCGAATATGTGTAACAGGCAAATAATGCCTATATAAATTATTTCAAATTATGAACATTTTGTAAGGGTTTAACACTTGCACATGCCCTAGTTCCCCTTATTATTGCATTGATATTTATATGCATGCCCACATCAATAGTAAATGTTCAGATTTAACTCATTTAATTTCTTTCAAAAAGAACCTCTCATCTTTGAATGCTTTACACAATGCTCCTCCAAATATGTCTCCACCCCATGACCCCTTCCAACAAGGGCACACATATGATACTTTAGACCTTCTTTACAGTATTATCTGAATTTAAGGGAATTGCATGAAAAAGCAATGCAAATGTGCATGGCTGCATTTTTTTTTTGCTATTGAATTTTTATTTGCATATGACAGAATCCTGCTAGAGCATTCTGTGCACACATAGCTATGTGTTTCTACATGCTGCCTCTACTAGTCACTGCCCCATCCCCTACCATATGCAGTAAAAGCACAAGCTATGGTCACTTTGCAGGGAACTATAAAGACTAACAGCAGCACTACATGGATTAGTAGGTCCTCCTTCATTGCTTCCTGTATTATTAATGTTTCACTAGCAAAAGAGCCTTCTCGCCTTACAGTGACAACATAACAATCCGCAGACATATCATTGTACTGTCAGGAAGTATCAAAGGTGGTTGCTAAAATTCTGAGTACTATTACTCAGGACCGTGGAGAATATCTCTCAGCTGTCCAGATTTTCACAGACTGTCCAAATTATTGTCTCTTATTTTCCTAAAATTTGTGATTTTTTGAAAAATCATTGAGGATTAAAGTTATTAAATAATGACAAACAATTGAAGTGACACCCCAACCCCATATGCAGAAATGTTAAATGGGGTTGTGGGTGGATGGAATAGAGTTTCAGACTTCATATCATTCAGAAAATGCATGCCAATGACAAATCTATTATTGCAGTAACTTTCTAAGCTTATAGGTGAAATATTTAAAATATGTCCCTGTTTTGGGCCTTTGTTTCTCCCTTCCATTATGTTTACCTTTGTCCAGATTACCTGTGCTAAGTGGTTGAGTAGTATGCCTTGGAGTAGCGAGACTACAGGTGCAGATGTGCAGGAATACATGCTAAGTCAGTTATTGTAGTACCTTAAAGTATTCTCTTTCTTCTCTGAGGTGCAGCAGTATTCGAGTTAATATAAATAAATAGTAAGGGTTTGGCGAGGGATGGTGGATGCCATGCAAAATGATTTAAATGTGCAACATTTCTAAATTGGTTCTTTGAGTCACAATTTATTATTCAGAGATTCTTGTAGTACAATTTTGGATCCTGTACTTGTGATGGGAATCCTGTATTGAGGATTGTAATTCCTCTGCCAGTCACAGTCAGCTTGCTTTGTGGTCAAAATCGTTTTCAAGAAATCTACCTCATGAGTAAAACTAGCTGGATGAATATCTCAAAATCTATTTTTTAGAACACTTAAAATATATATTCAAAATATTTTGCTACTCATTGATTTTTGTTTTAGAAATATCTTGGCCAGCCTTTTTTTCTTATTTAGGTTTCAGTGGTGGAACAATATAAGGAGAGAATAGGCGTTAGTCCCTGGATCTCTAGTCATGCATTTGCATATCATGTACTTCATCAGGTTTAAGCAGTATTCTTAATAGCCATTTCCATTGTTACTTAAATGCATTGTTTGCATAAATAAAACTCCATACACAATTCTGTATTCTCTGGCTTCAGCACATGCTTTGTAACCCAATCCACCAAGGCTCACTTCAGTCATTGCCCATCATGTTCACTTTCCACTGAGCTACTCCTATCCTAACTGTCTGCCAAAATACCAGCAACTTAAATTGTCCTTAGATTTTTACTAAGGCAATTCTCAAACAACCTTTTAAGGAATCAGAATCTGCCTATTTATCCCTGTAAATCTCTTGGTGTCCCTTGCCTTTATCTCTTACAGGATAAGTACCAGTAAGTACTTTCTTGAGATTGCTTCTTATGTGTGGCTGGCTAATGACCCATACAACAGCAACTTTAACTGAGGCAAAATTAACACAGTGGTACCACTAGTATCAAGGATGACAGCAGCCTAGTTCAAATTAGAATGCGTGAATAAAGTAAGGTGATAGTGAGTCATAGTGAACTCCTTTCTACTGTTCTTGTGAATAAGGTAAGGTGACAGTGAGTCATAGTGAACTCCCTTCTGCTGTCCTTGTGAATAAGGTAAGGTGACAGTGAGTCACAGTGAACTCATTTCTATTGTTCTTGTGAATAAGGTAAGGTGACAGTGAGTCATAGCGAACTCCTTTCTACTGTTCTTATGAATAAGGTAAGGTGACAGTGAGTCATAATGAACTCCTTTCTACTATTCTTATGAATAAGGTAAGGTGACAGTTTGTCATAGTGAACTCCTTTCTACTGTTCACCTGAATAAGGTAACATGAAAATGAGTCTTAGTGAACTCCTTTCTACTGTTCTTGTGAATAAGGTAAGGTGAAAGTGAGTCATAGTGAACTCCTTTCTTCTGTTCTTCTGAATAAGGTAAGGTGAAAGTGAGTCATAGTGAACTCAATTCTACTGTTCTTATGAATAAGGTACGGTGACAATGAGTCATAGTGAACTCATTTCTACTGTTCTGGCCTTCCTATACAGCCCTATCTTTCCTAACCATGTAATCAGTTGCAAGAAAGCAAACAAAGTCTTGTAGGAAAAATGTTTTATCATTAAATCAAATTATTTTAGTAGCAATGCATTTTTGTGTTTGTGAGGGGAGCTCTTGACACACTAGATTCCTTTTTAAACATATGAACTACAGTAAACTATTTTTCTGGCTCAGATATGTGTACCATATCAATATTAAACCCTCATAATTTAGATCTACAATTATTCTTCTAAGTTTAACTGGCCACCTGTTAGCCTCTTCAGTCTTGAAAACCCTTCGAGTGCCGTGAGAAGTCAGTATGGTCTGCTCACAGCCAATTTTATACAGCAGTGAAACCTGAGGTTAGTGGGGGCCCACCTTAAAGGTGGTGGCAACTAGCAATGTTTTGATGTTTGTTTTTTCAAAAATTTGGTTAAAGGAAAAGGTTGTGCACCGCTCCCAGTAGCTAATTCAAATGATAGCAGGTGGAACCAGATGAAGACTCTCCATTACTATCAGTCTCATTGTCTCCATAAAATGCGAATACATCTGTTGTGCTAAATATTAATTCAGAATTTGAGTACTTGGGTCATCTTACTTATGATGATGACATTTTGTGCATAGCTAGGATTTCATGATATCACTATGCTGTTATACCCCTGACATTGCTGATTATGTCAGTGCCCCCTGACTTGTACAAGCATAATAGGTAATATGCCTCCAACTGCTGGAATTATTGTGGGGTACCTTAAATCCATCTCTGCTGAGATATTTTAATCAAAGTATCTGAATTTTTTTTTCCATTGTTTGCTAGTGGTTCTTGAATCTGTTAATGCAGATGGTGATCTAGCCTCCTGAAATCTTGTATTAGGTCTCCTTAATTAATAAATTCTGCAGGACTGATCCCAGACTGTATTAACACTGATGGGTATCCTGATGTTGTCTGTCCTGATTTTGGTGATCCTATAAGGACCATATCTGACTCCTTTATTCCCGTTTGTCCGTAATTCAACTAACACTGATACCACTCTAGCAATGATAATCCTTTTGGGATCCATGATTGCTAATTCTGCTAGATGGCCTTTAAACTCTTTATATCATTGTAATCTTATCAGCCAGTCTAACACTCAGTCCTGATGGAGATGTTTCTGATCATATTTAATTGTATTAGAACCCTTCTTGCTTTGTTCATCCAGCTAATTTGTCTGATGTGCTAATGCTGTTAAGGGTCATTGATCCTGTTAATCTAGCTCTTTTATATATGACCTGTGTTTCACTGAGGAACAGTACTCTCAATTCCTGAAGGCTATCACACTGTGAAGAACATTTTTGTTAGTTTTAGCTATCTTCTGTAACTATAACCCTACCTGAAACCAGTACAGACACTTTTCTTCTCAAGTACATGTATTCCTGAGACAGTTTCTAAAAACAACTATGACCAATTACCTATTAGTTTTCCTCCAACTCCTGTAGATATGAATTAGAGGTGCTCCAACAGGAGGAATGTCCATATTCACCAGCTGGAAAAGATGAGGTTGCATGATACACTCATTTTCTCCCTTCCCCTGACTGGCCCTCCAAAAATCTGGCAACTTACTGAAATCTGATCATCAGTGGTGAGGGCACAGCTTCTGCCTCCATTCAGAGGAGATGAAGCTAATCATTTTAATAGAGATGAGGACTCCTAACTCCATTAATCCTGTGGGAGTTCAAAGAGATTCTACAGCCGGCCTTGTATTGGTTTGTTGTAGGATAGATGATGCAGTGCAACCTGAGACATCATGTCCTAATATTTTCAATGAGTCTGTGCTTTTGTGGTCACTTGTTTATTTATTTTATATCTTCTAATGGCTATTAGAACCACTGTGTTAATGGTTTACTTTTAAGCCAAAAAGGAACTACCTGCATAATTTACTTGTGTGACATTTTTGCTCCATAATGCCCTTCCCTTTATCCCTTTATTCCTCCAAAGCACTTCCATGCACCCAAACATTTCTTATGAAGGAACTTTTCAGGATCATTGGTCACAGGAGGTTAATGGGTGAATAGCCCTAGAGCCTTTTTAAGCCTAGCCATTCATCCTCCAATTTTCCCATTTATCAATGCCACTCAAAAGTCTGACCTCGGGATTCACTAATCTTCCATGCAGGAATAGGTTATTCCTGCACAAAAATGACCATTTAAGGTCAGTACGGCAGCACGCCATGCATAGTAATAAAGGCGAGCTGCCTCTGCTCCTAACCGGACATGGAGTGCAGGGGGTGTGCCTGAGAGAAGAGCTCTCACATTACACACACCCCTGCACTCAGGAAGTGCCATTCGGCAATTACAATGAGCGAGAACACTCATAGGAGGTTGCATACTTCCCAATTGTACAAATCTTCGCAGAATGTCCAGATTTATCACCCATACAGTTGGCCTGTACCCCATTTGTCCTGGCAAATCACTGGGATGATATCAGGATTGAAGTTGGTAAATAATGGCATACATGTCAGTTTCAGACTTTGAATCCGTCAGAAAACATATATTAAAACAAATCCTGTTACACTAGCAACTTTCCCAAGTTTATAAGAGCAATATTTAAAATATGTTCATAGTTGGACATCATGTTGTCAAGCTTTGTCCAGATAATTTGCATGAAGCGGCTGAGAGGTATGGGGGGTTGATAGGATGTCTGACAAATGAGCAGATGCACACAGGAATCCATAGCAATAAGTGTAATCTGTCTGTTCCTAGAGAAAATAACAGTAGAGATTTTTTTTTTATCAAACAGATTAAATTTAACCGTAGGTGCGCGGGTTTACCCTTGCTTAGCTACACATACTGTAGCTTAAATAGCACAAGAAGATAAATAGCAAGAAGCATTCAGTTACAGCAGCACTGCAATAGTGTAGTGATCAGAGCATTTGCTTTGTGAGCAGTCATTCCCAGTACCATCCTCACTGTAGTAAATACAATTTTCCATGTGAAAGCAATTAATGAACATTTTTTGCAGTATAACCTACTAAATAACATATATTTGTGAACTGGAGTGTCATTGTAATAATGTGGTAAAATCCACAGATAAACACAAGTGCCCCATACAGAATATGTACACATGAATCAGGGATACTAAATGAAGGTATAATGTGTAATGAATGATAAATCCATCATCATCATCATCTTCTTTAGGCTGTTCCCATTAGGGGTTGCCACAGTGGATCATCTGTTTCCATTTCTTCCTGTCCTCTGCATCATGCTCTTTCACACCAACCGCCTGCATGTCCTCTCTCACCACATCCATAAATCTCATCTTAGGCCTTCCTCTATTCCTCTTACCTGGCAGCTCCATCCTTTGCATCCTTTTCCCAATATACCCAGCATCCCTCCTCAGCACATGTCCAAACCAACGCAATCTCGCCTCTCTTGCTTTGTCTCCAAACTGTCCAACCTGAGCTGACCCTCTAATATACTGATCCCTAATCCTATCCATTCTAGTCACACCCAGTGCAAATCTTAATATCTTTAACTCTGCCAGATCCAGCTCTGACTCCTGCCTTTTTGACAATGCTACCATCTCAAACCCATATAACATAGCTGGTCTCACTACCCTCTTGTAGACCTTCCCTTTCACTCTTATTGGTACCCGTCTGTCACAAATCACTCCTGACAATCTTCTCCACCCATTCCACCCTGCCTGTACTCTCTTCTTCACCTCTCTTCCACACTCACCATTACTCTGAACTGTTGATCCCAAGTACTTAAACTCATCCACCTTTACCAACTCTACTCCCTGCATCCTCACCATTCCTCTACCCTCCCTCTCATTTACACACATATATTCTGTTTTAGCCCTGCTGACCTTCATTCCTCTCCTCTCTAAAGCATATCTCCACCTCTCCAGGGTCTCCTCAACCTGGTCCCTACTCTCACTACATATCACAATGTCATCTGCAAACATCATAGTCCACGTGGCCTCCTGTCTAATATCATCTGTCAACCTGTCCATCACCACTGCAAATAAGAAAGGGCTCAGAGCTGATCCTTGATGTAATCCCACCTCCACCTTAAATGTATCTGTCACTCCCACCGCAGTCCTTACCAATGTCACACTACCCTTGTACATATCCTGTACCACTCTTACATACTTCTCTGCCACTCCCGACTTCCTCATACAATACCACAACTCCTTTCTAGGCACCCTGTCATATGCTTTCTCTATGTCCACAAAGACACAATGCAACTTCTTCTGACCTTCTCTGTATTTCTCCAACAACACTCTCAGAGCAAATATTGCATCTGCAGTGCTCTTTCCTGGCATGAAACCATACTGCTGATCACTAATCATCACCTCCCTTCTTAACTTAGCTTCCACTACTCTTTCCCATAACTTTAAGCTGTGACTGATCAATTTTATCCCACTGTAGTTACTGCAGCTCTGCACATCACCCTTATTCTTAAAGATAGGTACCAAAACACTTTTTCTCCACTCCTCAGGCATCCTCTGACTTTCCAAAATTTCATTAAACAATCTGGTTAAAAATTCCACTGCCATTTCTCCTAAGCACCTCCATGCTTGCACTGGTATGATAAATCCATAAAGTGTCCAAATGTACCACTTTCCCAAGAACCATGTTTCATTTCTTCCTAAATTAGTGTGGGGGTAAGCGGGAGTAAGCACTTTTAAGCAGTAGTAAGCGGGTTTAAGCCTGTTTGCGCAGGGGTAAGCAATGCGCACACAGGTTAAGCAATTTTGAAGCTCACTCTCTGTAAGCATATTTAACTGGAAGTTAGCAATTATTAAACAGGTAGTGGACTGATACTTACACGTAGCTGGGATATCCCCCATCCTCCTAGCCTCTTGGATCCACTGATCCAAGAGCTCCTTCATTCTCCGCTTCAGGTTGGCATAGTGATGCCTGACCTGCTCACCAGTTTTAGGTATGCCAGTGGCACTGGTGAGGTCACGGGCGAGATGGTCCCAGGCTTCCGCTTTATATTGGGAACCCTGGTACTGGCCCTGCAGCAGTCTCTGGTCATGGTCTTTGACAAGGAGGCCTGCCATGACTTTGGACTCCTGGATGCCCCAGCACTGCACCCGGAAGTGCACTCCATCTCCCATACCAGTCATAGTGCCTACAGGAGGAAGTTGCAACCAGTTATGAGATGTATTCCCATCTGCTGGATTTAAATAGGGCCAATTTCCTGCACTTTGCCATGATTGGATGGCTTTGAAAATGCTAAACTATGGGCAAACCTGATTAACTAAGGTTGGCATTGCTTAAAGGGGTATATCAATGGGCAAACTGATTTAGCTGGCTGGCCTACACATTGCTTAGTAAGCAGGGCTGTGCAAAGCTTAGCATTGCTTAAATGTTAATTTGCATACTATTTGCTGTTTGGAATTGATTTATTATTAATTACATGTTATATATGAGTTTGCTATCCATGATTCATGTGTACATACACTGGATTGGGTCCTTGTGTTTATTAGGGGAATTCAACACTTTATCACAATGACACCTCACATCTGGACTTAATGCAGTACTCCAGTTCACATATTTATGTTATGTAGCAGGTTATACAACATAAAACTGTATATACGTTCCTTTCACATGTTAAGTGTAATATTCCTATAGTGAGGATCTGTTTGGTGATACCTCAATCTTATGTACTGCTGTGATGGCTTAGTGGTTAACTACTGTGACTATAGTGTACAGGCTCCTGGGTTCAAGACCTGCAAGGGCTGTTTAATTTGTTTCTGGCCAGAACATTAGCTGTGCATACAAAGTGATTAAGGCACTTTTAAGCAATTGTAAGTGGGTTTGCATGGGTTTGCGTGACGGTAAGCAAAGCTAACTTCCGGTTAGATATGCTTACAGAAAGTTAGTTTCAATATTGTTTAACCTATGTGTGCATTGCTTACCTCCATGCAAATGGGCTTAAACCTGCTCACTAATGCTTAAATATGCTTACTCCCATTTACTGCTGCTTAACTAATTACATCCGAGTGATGTCTCCAGGTGCATCTGAAGTTACCTCCTACTGCACCTCTAGGCATCAAATATTGCTTGTTCATATTTGTATTAATAATTCCAAAGCCATGCTATATACAAAGTATCAGAATGTTTTATCTTCAAGCAAACATGATGGCAAACATAATTGTATTGATATTTGACCTATGTCAATGACTATTTGTTAGAATTGTAAGGTGATAACTTCATTTTTAAAAGGCTGAAGCCACGCCCACTGGGAGTTAAAGGTACACACTCAAAAGAGTTGTACTGGAGGGAATTAGTTAATAGTGCTTACTCCCACTTACCCCCACACTAATTTAGACAGAAATATAAAATGGTTCTTGGGAAGGTGTCGGATTTGGACACTCTATGGATTTATCATTCATTACATATTATGCCTTTGATTTGTATCCCTGATTCATATGTACATATACTGTACGGGGCACTTGTGTTTATCTGTGGATTTTACAACATTATTACAATGACACCTCACATCTGCATTTAATGCAGTACTCCAGTTCACAAATATATGTTATTTAGTAGGTTATGCAACAAAAATTATTGTTCATAAAGTGATTTGACATGGAAAATGGAATGTACTGGAGTGAGAATGGAACTGGGAATAACTGCTCGTAAGGCGAATGTTCTGACCACTATACTATTGCAGTACTGCTTCATTTGCATATATCTTGATATTTATCCTCTTGTGCCATTTAAGCTGCAGTATACATAGCTAAGCAATGGGTAAACCCGCGCACCTATGGTTAAATTGTATCTGTTTGATAAGAAAAATTAACTTGTTTATATTATTATGTTTAACTATTGCTCTTATAAACTTGGGGGGATGTTGCTGAGAATATGCAACCACCTATGAGTGTTTTCGTTCATTCTTATTGCTAAACTGCGTACATGCTCTGTGTCCATTTAGGAGCTCAGGGAGTATGCCTTCATTAATATGTATGGCGCTGCTGTGCTGCTCCTAAACGGTCGCTGCCGTGCAGGACTAAGCTAGTCCTGCATGGAAGATTAGTGAATCTGGGGGTGAGTCCTTTCACTTTGAATTCATTCTTAAATCCACTGAATTTTGTACATCTTAAAGTCTTGCACATAACACCAAGCCATGAAGTTGTTGCCTTCCAGTTTGACCCAAAGTGGCAGAAATTATGTCATATGTTTTCAGAATGTTTTTTCTCTCTTTTCTAAGAGGGCTACCTTACTGGCATATCCACATATGGATCCAGAGGTCATGGACTGTTTCTGATGTAAGGACTAGCTTCATATTAGCTCTTAACTTCAAAAATGTGTTGCCAGAATGAGATTATTTCTGTTTTCATGATATTGTAATCTATTCAAACAAAGAAGTAATGTATATGTATTATAGTTGCATCGTTATGACTTTACATGATAGAACTTTTCTGTATTTTATGTATTGTACTGCAGACAGATTCAGTCTGCTAGAGTTAATCAACTAAAATGTTGCCTAGTGTGATCATGATAAAATTAATGACCCCTCCAAAGTAAAACCCAGCTGCTAAAAATACATAATAATTTTATCTCAGATGTGATCTTTTAAAAATGATGTAATTATTTCATAAGTTATAATTGTTTAACAGTTTAAAAAAGGGTCTGTACCTTATGGCATGGAGCAATGAAACTGCTCTGTTATGACTGTCTTGTAGACAGACTGACTTGTGTAATATCATCCCTACAAGTAAAGAAATAACTTTGTCATTCAAACCATATGGACTTGTACTTCTCAATTTCTTTGCTCAAGCATTCTGGACAAAGCCAGAAATAATATGTGTGTAGGGGGGAGGGCTGTACAAAGGCCCAGAATCAGGGGTAATTTGTAAATATTCCTTAATTCCCTAAAACCATTAATAGAACAAAAGGTTCTGCCAACAGTAATTTTCTGCAAAATAAGAAATAACTCTTATGACTGGCATTATAGACTGACTGCAATCCTCTGTAATTTACCAGAAAATCAAAAATTTTGCGAGTGACATGGCAGCAATATGAGATAAATTAAGAGAAGGTTGAAAAGTATGCATGCAATTGTTTTGGTGCAAATCTTTCATTCCTCCATAGCTACATCATACAAAATCTTCTTGGATATTTACAAGCACAAAACTTCACCACACATATATATAAAAACGTATGTTCTATATCACAACAGATTTAAACAAACAAAGTAAATTGAACAGAAATTAACAGGTAAGCACATACAAGACTTATTGTAAACATCTTGTTTCAATAGTAAAGATAACAGGATTTATGCACAAAAAAGAAAGCTCAGATTACATTTGCAGTCCCATAATGAACAAATGGTGGTAGAGTGGTACAATACAATGAGTAACTTTGTCACCTCACAGCAAAAGGTTTTCCAGTTAATTTCTAAAATGGATTGCCTTCTATGGAGAGTCTGCATATTTTCCAAGCATTTGTACAGATGCTTCCGATTACACTGATTTAGACCTAAAGACTTGGAAGGCTAATTGATAACTTTACTTTCTCCTAAGTGTGCATGAATGATACAAAATAAATGCCTGATAAACTACTTCCATTTCCTACTTACCTAGTAAGCTCTAGGAGTAGTAGTACATGTGGTTGTTTTAAACAGATAGCTGTGAGTGTTATGAGTATGGATAGATGGAATGAACACATGAAAATTACCACAAAAAAATCTCATGAGCTACATTGGAGTCTCTAAATGCTTCAAATACTTCATAAAGCAAACAAAAAAAGTGAGAGATAGTGGGAAGAAGCTACTGTGCGTATTCGAGCGCAACATAAAAGAATTACAGCTTTTGTCTGACTTTCAGAACTTGTACAGTCAGAACATCTTTTCTGTACTTACTTTAGTATTTATAGTACTTTATTGCTTGTATGATTTCTCTAATAGAATTTGATTTAAGTTCTCTTTGAATTCTTTGGTAACTGGTTTGATTATTCTTTTCTTTTATAATTTTTTATTTGTTTGAAGCTGAATATGGATTCCTTAAATGAGTATGCCATTAATTATTTGCTAAAGCACAAATATCTTGCACAGTATAATAAATGCTATGCATACTTAATGGTAACACCTGATAACACTGGTGATTTGTGTTCCTTGTAAAAAGTTGGATGATTTGCTTACTATTATTAGAAGTAAATCTAAACTTACTGATGATTGCACTTGTGCAATTGGCACGGCTTAGAGAACTGTTGTTAGATATATTAATGACCAGACTGATGAGATAAATAATGTTAGGCAAAGAGCAAATAGAACACATTTAATAATTTACATGCCTATTGTCTGCCAAGATCATTCATCCCCTATGAAACAAGATTATGCCCCTGACAACTTTAGAATTCTGGAGGCAAATATTCAACAATCTAAAGATTCAGAATGTTTAGAAGTAAACAAAGAGAAAAGAAAGGAAGAAGTCCACAACAAACAACAAGGAAGAATAAGAAACTGATAAATGTCTGTAAAGTAATGAAAATATATGCTAGAAAGGACACTACTTTGTTATGTAACACACATATTACAGGGAATGATAAAATTTTTCTATCAGAAAACCTTCAGTCTACAGAAAAAAGCATCAGTTTTTCAAAAGAGAAGGTAGAAAAAAGAGGCAAGGGGCAGATGAAAAGGAAGAAATCAAAATTGAATGTGGAAGGATTGAAGAACGTTACTGTAAGAAAAAAGAAGAGAAAGACAGCTGTTGATTACATTTATCATGCTGTGGATGTACAAAGCCAGCTGGATGAGAATTGTATGCTTGTAAATTTTATACACAATGAAAACAGTGGGGTTAATAAGACTAAAGGTGATGAAGGTCATTCCTTTGTAACAGTTGCTAGAGCAGACATTATTATATTAGAGCTTGAAGATTCTTCAGATCTGGTCAGAAAATATATTATTATAATTGGAGAATCAATTATTAGATGAAATGAAGCTTATATCTGAAGAGAAGATAATGAACATTGAATAGTGTTATGCTTTCCAGGAGCAAAAATAGAAAATGTGAGACAAACCTTGGAATGCCTTAATGTAAGGAAGTACAGATCTGTTTTTGTTCATGCCAGTACAAATTATCTCATATACAAGAACTCTCTGACTGTTAGTAGGGAACTTAAATCCCTCTTAGATAGTATAGCTTGTACTGGTGTTAGGACATATTTTTCACAAATCACCTATAGAAAAAATAGTCACGTCACCGTGAATGAAAAGATTTTTTGGGTAAATACCTACATGGAAAAACTGGCCCGTTTTAAACAATGGAAATGTGTAGAGCATCCAAGCCTAGTTTTGAGCACATGTGTTCAGACAGGATGGCATGCATTTGTCAAGATTGAGGAGAAGAATTTTTGCAGCAGATATTTTGCAGTATTTGACAAACACTAGGCAAGATTTTTGTCAGCTCGAAAATTTAACAGTTCACAGATAGCAACATTTGATGCATCTTTGATGGTTGTTAATGCTAGAAGCATTAATGATAAAGTTTTTTATTTGAAAATTTGCTACGTTTCCACAAGATTGATGTTGTTATTGATTGTGAAATATGGTTAAAGAACAATGATTGGAAACCCATTCTCTCAGGGTATAAATGTTTTTATTGTAACAGTCATTCTAACAAAAACTCAAGTGGAGGTGTTATGACAGGTATTAAAGATAGTTATGAGACCTGTGATTATTACATGTTCAATGATAACATTAATACTATAGATTGTGTAACTGTGACTGAAATGGGTCTATATTATGGCATCGAAAAAGCCATTAATTGAACGGCTTTATAATCGGAAATGCCAGTAATAGAAGTGTATATTGTGAGATTGCGGTACAGTGAAAATCAGAAAATTTACCCTTTCCTCACAGTAGTGTGATCTCAGAATTGGCATATATGATCAGTGGGGGTGTGGAGGGCACAGCCAACCACAAAAGTGACTTCTATTACCAGCATTTTTTATTATAAAGTTGTATGGTTAACGGCTTTTTTGATGCCATAATATCGACCCTCTGAAACATATAACAATTGTTGGAGTGCATAGACCACCAAAGTCAGGTGCTGATGACCTAGAGAAATTCATACATTTCTTACACGAAACACAGGAAGGAAGAATAATATTAGCTGGGGATGTAAATTTACCACAAACAGATTTGAGTAATATTGATTCAACAACATTAGTAAGGAAATTATTCACAACATATGTTCAGGGACAACAATTTATTCAGATTGTAATAAAAACCTACCAGGGAATGGATCATACTAGACACTGTTTGTGTTTCTAAAGAAATTGCTGTTACTTCAAGTCAAGTTTTACTACCACTGATGTGCAGTGATCATGGGGTTATTAAAGTTAATTTGTTGCAAGATAATTCTGCCAACTGAAATCTAAACCAACGCACAGAAAATTAATTACAGATTATATGGAGGCAAAACACTTATTATGTAAAATTTAATGCTTAAAGTAACCAAATCTAATAACTTCTAAGGAGACTCCCTCTATTCATTTAAAATAGCTAAAACCTGGAACTCTCTTCCCCAACACATTCTAAGAAACCCAGATATTCATAAGTTTAAACTACCACTAAAAGAACACTTTACTAAACACTGGCTATGCTCTTTCATTGTCCCAGGTTAATTCTTAATATTTACTGTTACTTGCCCTATGTTTCATAAAACATTCTTTCATCTTATATCTCATGTTCTCAGGAATTACTCTTCTTTTGACTGTTTTCAGTAATTGCTCTTAGTTATACTTTCCTTGAGCAATGTGCTTATTTTTATTCGCATTTCTTGTACTTGTGATTATTCTATTCTGTTTCTTATCTCAAGATATATAAATATATATATATGTGTGTGTGTGTGTGTGTGTGTGTGTGTGTGTGTGTGTGTGTGTATATATATATATATATATATATATATATATGGTCTACTTCATAACATTGAAATTTCATAACGTTGAATTTCACAACATTGAGACCAAAACATCTAAATCCCAAAACACTGAAAACCCAAAACATTGAAAACTCAGAACATTGAAAGTGTGCTTCATAACATTGAAAACTACAATGCATATGTAAATAACATCCTCTCCACCTATAACACCATCTAATTAACAAACACACTTTCTACTATGTTTCTGCAGGAGGGCAAGCCCCCCTACACCCCCATAAATTAAGTTTACCAACTCCTGTATAAGGTTAGGAAATTATTTTTTTTTCCACTATAGTGCAATTTTGGAGTTGGTATATTTAATTTACAGGGGTTGTGGGGGGCCCACATGTGGGGTGCAGGGGTGCATACCCCCTGCAGAAACGTAGTAGAAAGTGTGTTTGTTAGTTGGGTGTTGCTGTAGGTGGAGGTGATATTATTTACTTATGCAATGTAGTTTTTAATGTTATGAAGCATGCTTTCAATGCTCTGAGTTTTCAATGCTTTGGGTTTTCAGTGTTTTGATGTTAATTTATGTGTTATTTGAATCTCTTGTTGCATTTAATCTATCTAGTAACTATTGTATTTTGCTCTCTTGCAATCATTTTCTAATGTTTTCCACATATACATTTTTGGTTTGGAGATTTATTCTCCCATGGTCTCTGCTGAAAATGGGCTTTTTGGCCCAGTTGGACATTTACCCAGTTAACAAAATAAAATAAAATAAAAAAATAAATAAAATGTAAAACCAACTGGAGTGATGTGTTCAGTGGAAAAATTGCAGATGAAATATTGAACAGTTTGAAATGTAATTGTTTGAGTGCAAAAAAATCAAAAAATATATTTAACATCCGGATCTAGGTATACAATGTCAGGGGGATATATTTCCATATGAACAAGATACCTGATTAAGGTGAGAGAGAAAAATATAATAAACTGAGAGGTTGAACTACAACTTTCAGAACTGAAATAAACATGCTGGACAAAACTAAATAAATAAGCATAATGTGAGACAAAATCAAGAAAAATTTGAAGAAAATGTATATAAAGATATTGAGCATAACAGAAAATCATTTTATAGATACATAAGATGTGGAAGGAGTAAAGATATACAAATTACTAAACTGTATACAGTCTAAAATGTATTCTCAGATACAACAGATTATAGATATATTTACAAAATCTTATGCAAAGCAATTTGGTTCCACAAAGGAGGTGATAAGTTGTCCAAGTGACATCCAGTTAACCACAGTAACTGGAATCAAATTAGATAATATTGAATAAAGTGTGCAAACTGTATCCAAACAAAGCACAGGGCAGAGTCAGAATGAACAATAAGGACCTGAGAACACTTCATCAAGAAATTACAGTACCATTTTATCTATTATTTACTAGGTTATATAAATATTGGGAGATTCCTCAGGATTGGAGACTTGCGCTTATTAAACCTGTCTTTAAGGGAAAGGGGAATAGGACAAACCCAGAGTCATATAGACCCTTAAATCTACTTTCACATTGTAGAAAAATAATGGAGAAGGTAATATTGGATAAGTTATAGCCAGAATTCGATGGGTTTGAACTTGAAACCATATATCAGCATGCATATATTGAAAATAATCTATTGCCACCTATAACATGATATTCTATAATAATTTAGCAGCTATAAATGAAAAATTGTGATGCAATTTATATACATTTAACATTAGCATTTGACAGGGTCATACACAAAACAGTGATAAATAAATTCTAACAACTGGGTAATGATGTACTGTTGATAAGATGGATAGCTGCATGGCTTACAAAAAGGACATGGCAAGTATCATATAGCAATTGGACAGGTGCAATTCTTGGTTAAAGTCAGTCCCCCGGATTCACTATTCTTCCATGCAGGACTAGCTTAGTCCTGCACGGAAACAGACATTTAGGAGCAGCATGGCAGTGTTCCAGGCATATTAATGAAGGTGCGCTGCCTGAGCTCCTAAACGAACATGAAGCATGTAGGAGTGCAGGGGGCGTGTCTGAGAGCAGACCTCTCAGAATATACACACCTTTACAAGCAAGAACAGCAGGTTAGCAATAAGAATGAGTGAGACCGCTCATAGGTGTTCGCTTGCACCAGCAACATCACTCCAAGTTTATAAGAGCAATAGTTAAAATATAAAATATAAACAAGATAATTTTTTTATCAAACAGATAAAATTTAACCGTAGGTGCAGGGTTTGCTTAGCTACATTTATTGCAGTTTAAATGGCACAAGAGGATAAAAATCAAGATATATGCAAATGAAGCAGTACTGGAATAGTATAGTGAGCAGAGCATTCACCTTATGTGCAGTCATTACTGGTTCGAGTCTCACTCCAGTACATTCCATTTTCCAAGTCAACTCACTTTATGAACAATATTTTTTGTTGTATAACCTACTAAATAACATGTATTTGTGAACTGGAGTACTGCATTAAATGCAGATGTGAGGTTTCATTGTCATAATGTAAAATCCATAGATAATCACAAGTGCCCATACAGTATATGTACACAGGAATCAGGGATACAAATCAAAGGTACAATGTGCAATGAATGATAAATCCATAGAGTGTCCAAATCCACCACCTTCCCATTACCATTTTACATTACTGTCTAAATTAGTGTGGGGGTAAGCGGGAGTAAGCACTATTAAACAAGAGTAAGCATATTTAAGCAGTAGTAAGCGAGTGTAAGCCCGTTTGTGTGGGGGTAAGCAATGCGCATAAAGGTTAAGTAAAGGTTAAGTAATAGCATATTTAACTGGAGGTTAGCATTGCTTACCTTCGCACAAACCCACGCAAACCAGCTTACAATTGCTTAAAAGTGCCTTAATCACTCTGTATGCAACATCCGCTGTTCTAGCCAGAAACAAAATAAACAGCATTTGCAGGTCTTGAACCCAGGATCCTGTACACTATAGTCATAGCAGTTAACCATTAAGCCATCACAGCAGTACATAAGACTGAAGTACACCAAACAGATCCTCAATATAGGAAAATCAAACAACATGTGAAAGGAATCTATATACAGTTTTATGTTGTATAACCTACTATATAACATAAATATGTGAACTGGAGTACTGCATTAAGCCCAGACATGAGGTGTTATTGTAATAAAGTGTTGAAATCCCCTAATAAATCCAAAGACCCCATACAGTGTATGTACACATGAATCATGGATACCAAACACATATATATCTTGTAATGAATAATAAATCAGTGGCAAACAGCAAATAGTATGCAAATTAAAAATTAAGCAATGCTAAGCATTGCACAGCCCAGCTTAGTAGGTGTAAATGATCTGTAGGCCAGCTAAATCAGTTTACCCATTGGTATACCCCTTTAAGCAATGCCATCCTCAGGTAAGCAGGTTTGCCCATAGCTTAGCATTTTCAAAACCATCCAATCACAGCAAAGGGTGGGAAATCAGCCCAATTTAAACCCAACAGGTGGGAATGCATCTCATAGCTGGTTGCAGCTTCCTCCTGTAGGCACTATGACTGGTATGGGAGAGGGAGTGTGCTTTTGCATGCAGTGCTGGGGCATCCAGGAGTCCAGAGTCATGGCAGGACTCCTTCTTAAAGACCATAACCAGAGACTGCTGCAGGGCCAGTCCCAGGGTTCCCAATACAAAGTGAAAGCCTGGGACTGTCTCTCCCATGACCTCACCAGTGCCACTGGCATACCTCAAACTGGTGAGCAGGTCAGGCATCACTATGCCGACCTGAAGAGGAGAAAGAGGGATCTCTTGGATCAATGGATCCATGAGGCTAGGAGGAAGGGGGATGTCCCAGCCATGTGTAAGTATCAGTCCACTACCTGTTTAATAATTGCCAGCTCATGTATATTATTGATAGGTATGGCTAAATATTCATCTTATGTCTTTCACAATGGCAGATGAGCGGGCTGCGAACCAGGAAGCGCATGCATGTAGATTGCAGCGGTTGGGACGCAAGGCAGGTTAGTAATACTCACGCATGTACTGTCATAGGAAATAAATCTAAAAGTAGTAGTAAGTTAATCGCTTGTATAAAACCTGTATTGTTTAAGGCATGTACTGCATACTGCATACACCAGAGAATATGGCAGGAAGAGTCTCATATAGGTAGTAAGTAAATAAAAGCATAATAGACTGACAATAAAGGTCTAACTGCTGGACTGCATGTGTTTACTCTGGTATCATATTGTAATGTAGATTTGCAATCTCTTAATAATACTGTTGTATTAAGCACTGTTACCCAGACTGTGCTACATAAATAAAATGTGTAGGAATGTCTGTATATGACTGTTGTAATCACAAGAGGTCATACAGTCCAAATGAGAGAGACTTAGAAAACAGTAAAAAGATAGACAGCATAATCCATATAGCATAATCAACTGAGACGTGAACTGTTGTATTTTTAGCACACACAGCCATGGTTCGAATCTTGGGAGTGGTAATAGGCTGTATGCAGGATCATACCACTCAATTGTACAGATATGTCCAGAATATCCAGTTAATTGGCCCATATCCATTGCTTGTCACCCTGTCCCCCTGGCAAATCAGTGGGATGATCCCAGACGTTTAGGCAGCAAATAAGAAATACAACGGATTGCCAGACATCTATAAGAACAGACCTGTCACTCTAGCAATTCCCCAAAATGTTATGAGAGTAATAAGCCAAGAATGTCCCGTCTCTACCCTCATGTTGTGAAGCTGTGACCAGAGTGTGTGCAGTAACAAAGTAAGATGTATGTGCATAATACTAATGTGGAATCTGGTAATATGTGTGGCAACATTCAGGTAGTGCTAACAAACATTGCCCCCACAGGTCTGTCAGATACAAAAACTGTGCCTAGAAATAAAAGGCTGATATCTTGTACTAGTACTGTTTACTCTGGTATTGTATGGCATTGTTAGTGTTGCAGTTGCTCTAAATAATAAGGTATTACTCATCACTGTCACTCACACTGTGCTACATCATAATACTGGCTAGGAAATCCTGTATAAGAGTGTTGTAATTACAAGGTCAGATTGTAAAACCACAGGAGACTTATAGACAGAAATCAGAGAAGAGATGCACAGCAATATCTATATAGCACACTCAACTGTGATGAACACTGTTTTATTTTTAGCAGACACAGCTATGGTTCGAATCCTGGGAGTGGTAGTAAGCTGTATGCAGAATCATACCCCACAAGTGTACAGAATTGTCCAGAATGTCCAGTTAACTGGCCCATATCTGCTGACTGTTACCCTGTCCCACTGGCATATCAGTGTGCTAACCTCTGACATGTAGGCAGCATTTCATGTCATATAACTGACTGTCAGGCCTGTACATATTTAGAAAATGTCAATGAAAACAAACCTGTCATTGTACAGCTCACCAAAGGTTTAAGAGGGCAATAGTCAAAATATGTCCCGGTTCCCCTGCATGTGGTCAAGACATGCCCAGAGTGGGTGCAATAAGAGATGGACAGTTATGTGCATAACATCGACCTGGAATCTGAGAATATGTGTAGAAATAGTTAGGTAGTGTTAACAAACAATACCGCCACACGTATACCAGGTAAGAGGTGTATACTGCAGGTAAAACTCAGTTCATGTGTATAGTTGTCTAAATCCATACCACTGCCCAAATTAAGGCCATAGACTAGTGTACTAATATCTGTAAGGTACAGATCACAGCAGTGAGTAGGAAAGTAATGAGAACTACAGGAATATACTAGTTAATTGACATCTTTCTCCCCCCCACCATACCTGCAACAATAAACTAAATACACAACTCAATCGGTATATGCTCCATTAAATCTACTGTTGGGACATATGTCCTATTGATAAATACTTAAATTTGTTTCTATGCATGTGCCATGTTGAAATATTCCCACACTGGTGGCATGCTGCCATCAATGTACCTGCATGCTGTTGTAATGGCCACTGTGGTTCCATATATGCATGTGTTCTGTTTGCTATGCAACTGTTCCATATCTGGTGTTTTGGGTTAATGGGAATATTTATGCAAGCTGTTATACCTAATCCTGGAATGTGTTGACTATTACTAACTCACATATGTTGTAAAATTGAAACACCATAGCACGTTTGGGAAGGCCGGTCCCAGTGGACCCACCTGTCCCACCACCTCATCTGGCCATGGCATTGGGCTACAGCATGTCTGGGCCCCACCCCAGGAACTCCTCATCCGCTGGTCCTGCACCACCTTCGGGTGGAATCACTTCAGGGGATGGGGCTCGTCCCCCTTGGGAGCAGGCACAGGCAGGACACTGTCAACCATTGCCAGGTCCATAGCGAGCTCCGCAAGTAGTTCAGAGATCTGCTACCCTAGCTTGAAGGTCTCAACTAGACGGTCGGCCTGGCCCTTCTACTCAACCCACAGCACAGCCACCTTCAGGGCTGTGAAGGTGTAGTGGTGACTGCTGATGGGTGGGGACCTCAGTCCCACTGTATCCACTAGAGGGCTCATGGGCTTCCAATTTCCAAACACCCCTCCTCATCAAGGTGTTTACCCCCACATGTGTCACATACTGCCCCTGTATGCTGTCTTGTCTGTCTTGTTTGTTATCCTACCCAACCTACCTCCCCAAATATACCTACTATCCCTCCCCAACATCCCCCTCTCACCTGAAAAAAAAAAGGACAATCTGTTCCCAAAAAAAAATCTCACCCCATACATAGCTGTCCATTTTGCATGTGTCCACTGGACACATGTAATCTGTCTAATTGGCATCAAAACATATTATTGTTGTCCTCAACCCTCTCTCAGGGGGTTGAGTGTCCAAACCTATCTTCAAATTCAGTGTATATGCACAGCTGTTGCTGTAGAAGAAATGGGCAGCTATGGACCTTCCCTACACCCATCCTGCACATCCCTAGCTATTATACCTACTGTCTTTCCCTCTTTGTGCCCCTTTTTTACAACTTTCCTATCAACCCTTTTTCATTTCTTTTAAAGAAATTAGTGCGGGAGTAAGTGAGGGTAAACACTATTAAGCAGCAGTAAACAGGTTTAAGCTTGTTTGCATGGGGGTAAGCAATGCCTACACAGGTTAAGCAATTGAGAAGCTAAATCAGTATAAGAAACTGTAACCAGAAGTTAGCACTGCTTTCCTCCACCCAAACCCATGCAAACCTGCTTACAACTGCTTAAAAGTGCCTTAATCACTCTGTATCAAAGGGCCCTTGTTCTGCCCAGCAAAAAAATAAACAGCCTCTGCAAAGCTCGAACCCAGGACCCTCCATACCATAGCCAAAGTGATTTACCACTAAACCATGTCAGCTATAAATAACCCTGATGTTTTGACAAACATATCATCCAGCACAGTCATTCAACAAGACAGGAAATGTATTTATACATGCAGATGTATGTGTGTGTGTGTGTGTGTGTGTGTGTGTGTGTGTGTGTGTGTGTGATATATATATATATATATATATATATATATATATATATATATATATATATATATATATATATATATATATATATATATATATATATATATATATATATATATATATATATATGTATATATATATATATATATATATACAGTAATATATATATGTATATATATATATATATATATATATATATATAAATATATCTATATATATATATATATATATATATATATATATATATATATATATACAGATATATATCTATAGATATAAAAGAGAACATAACAAATACATATATGACCAAAAGCACTGTTAATGGGGGTGAGGGGGCCCAAGCTAAATATGTCTTGTAAGTATTGATATCACCCCTCCCCCACAGCAAAACAGATCTGCCCTGCAATACAAGTCCCATACCCAGGACCCGACACAACATGGGCACAAGACGTTAACAGTAATCTATTCCACCTGTATGATGTCAGGATGGTATCAATAACATATTATGCAGTACATTCTGGCTACCATAGGGATTGTACAATGTGGAAGTAATAAACATTCCAAAGATACATTTATACACACACACACACACACACACATATATGCAGATATATATATATATATATATATATATATATATATATATATATATATATATATATACATATATATACATATATATGTAACTACACATACACACAGAGATACGAATAGGAAGTTACATATTTAGAGGGTGCACACCATACTGAACAGCCAGTATTCCAACAGTTGCCACCTTATCAAATGGACAATCTATGAGTCACCCATACAAAAGACAATTGTTGCCTGAAACATATATCCACACAGAAGTAAAAGGATATGACCCCACACACAGGTTTGCA
Source organism: Protopterus annectens (assembly GCF_019279795.1). NCBI lineage: Eukaryota > Metazoa > Chordata > Ceratodontiformes > Protopteridae > Protopterus > Protopterus annectens. The sequence continues at coordinate 1,082,952,536 of NC_056741.1, forward strand.
TACATAATAAAGTTTTATTTGTGTATTATTACAGTTGTATATGCCATGTCATATAGCTGTTTAGACTTTGAAATACATACAGATTAATGCATCTCCCAAGCAGATCATTTAATACAGTAATCTGAAAGCATAACATATGTTGCTGTCCAGACCAAGGCCTGCAAGTAGTACAACAATAAAGACAGACTGGGCCACAGGATAACAATCAAGCAACAGTAAGTAATGCAGGTGTATAGTCCAGCAGCCTCTAACTACACTCTGTACACAATCCCTAGGGGGAAAAGACTTAAGTTGACGCAATGGGGTGTATCTGTTACATAGCAATACGAACTGAAACCATCACAATCACACTGACAAACAGAACAGTCTGTATGGCAGTAAGCAGTAGGCCAGCAATATTCCCAAGGTGAAATGCATGGTAATGTACAGCCATATACCTTAAGGCAGCTTACTACTGATATCCCTCACATGTTGTAACAGCCTAGGTTATTTATGGTGCATACCCCCCACCATGGACTGACTTACACGGGCATATAACACTGTTACATACACTGACCTCTGGACTGCAGAACGGCATGTATGTTTTGTGCAGATGAAGCCCACATATATATGGACCCAATCCCACAATATGTGTGGGGACCACAACAACACTGGAATGATGGCAGGAATAGCAGAATGACATAATCACAGGCCACTACATAACAACCCCTTACTGCATGTCATGTGGACAAAGCCTGCTATGTAGGTCGAGGACAGAGGCTGGAATGCAGGACCATATGTGAAATAGTGTTGTCATACATTGAGCAAGTTGCTGGTGTTACAGGATAGTCTGCAGCATACCCTTAGTCAGGATTATGAAGTCAGAAACACAAATGGATGCACCCATGTACTGATAGCACTCAACACACACACTGACAGTGATATATCTGACACAAGACCTGTGTGGTGGACAGACAAAACATAACAGGCACACCTCTGGCCATCATGTGGATAGGCCCACAGTTGAGAGCTATGCAGACAGACTGCATTCCATGTTAAACTAGTATGTGCACACAAACCCTGTAACACTGGTGCTATACAATGCATATAATAACATTACTCACACTCTGTCTGTAGTTCTGAAACCTTATACAAATATGTAGCTGGCCTGAGTATGAAAGTCCTCTTGTAAGAGGTATTGCTACCTGCTGTCTGTAACACTACTGCCCACACACAGGAAGGATGCCCACCATACAGGAAAGGTAAAGGGTCCATGCCCACATGATGTAGGGATATATACTAGTGGGTTGTCATAACAGTGGTAATTGGCAGTATTAAACAGAATGCTGCATGCAGGTAGTAAGTGGAGGACACTGACTGGTGTACAGGCCATCACCTGATCATATGCATCACCTACAAAATCCATGCTGCAATCTATTCAAAGCAACTCAATCCATTTACTGGAGAGAGAACGATATATATATATATATATATATATATATATATAGAGAGAGAGAGAGAGAGAGAGTGAGTGAAAGAAAGAAAGAAAGCTAAAGGCCAAGCCAAAGGCAAAGGAAAAAAAAAAACAACACAAAACAAAAAATTTCAAGAAAACTATCCAGAACAGATATCATTCCCACAACAGGTATGTGAAGTATGGGTCTATATCACGTAGTCGAAGTGTCGTAACTTCGACTGACATATGTTTGAACACGTATGTCCGAAGTTACGGAACTTCAATTAGCTATAAAAAAATAAAAACACAATGGGCAAATATAAAAATTTCTGTATGCAGGGGGGCAACCCCAACTGAACCCCCCACGTGGGGCTGCACCCCCCCACACCCCTCTACTTAAATATACCAACTCCGACATTGCACCACATTGAAGTGAATGGAAACCTCTGCTTATTCCATTCACACACTCAAACATTTACAAATTCGAACATTTGGTCTTGACATAACTCTCAACCTGGAAACATTAAAAATCTGGACAAAGGCCCATGAAAAATAGGTATAAATCTGTACGCTGATTAATGTAAAATTTACATACATGATTATGTAATCCTGCCCACACCAGTGGAATTCTGGGATACCAACTTTCAAACGCAAACTGAAGAACACACAACCAAAATATGGCCCCAGAATCCCCCTGAAGCCATTCCAATGTCGCATTACCTACCATACCTGGCTATTTCGCCCCATTTACCATAAACACTAATGTGCATACACTGCTTTACTTCTACAATGATTATTTGGATTTTATTTTACATTTTATAGCACAAACACTACTAGACATCTGCTAAACAAAACAATACAATCTCACAATGAAAATAGACTTAGCATTAAAACTTCTCTGCCCCTGAAACTCACATACATTGAAACAGCATTGAAACCCACATTCAAAGAAAATGCATCTGGCCAGTGGTGGATAAAAATTACCTTTGGGCTCTTTTCAAATCATAGGTCCCTTGCACACGAAAGAAGAAACATACCTGTGTTCTGTGATACACCTTCCTGACTTTATTACATTCCTTGTATAATAGACCACACTTCTTAGACCGCATTTTAAATTTATTGATTGAACATATATTCCAGTAAGCAATGAAAAAAGGCATGAACCAATAATGACAAAACTGCCCAATTCAGAACATTTCCATCATAAAAGTCTACTCAAACACAATCTTTGCAGAAGTAAAAATCATCTAAATTCCATGTTAAAGAGATCTGTAACTAGGTTGCTGCTAGCAAACAACTTTATATTTCATTGTGTCGTCTACAAGTAAAGTGCCTGTTGCCCTTGAAGAATAAAAATTGCCTATGTTACATTAAAAAATGATAAGCTAGTAATATTTCAAAAGGGAATGGATGGCAAACTGAAAACAGGTTCATAGTTAATAGGAATGTCCGCCAGAGTCTGACTTGGAATGAACAAGGCTGATTTTCAGCAGCGGCCTGGAGAGAAATGCTACAGACACATATCTTTGTATTGGGAGAGGAAACCAGAGCACCCAGAGGAAACCCACACAAAGAGTGGGAGGATATACTGACTCCACACAGAAGGCACTTTAGCCAAGAATCAAACCAGAGAACAACTTATTGTAAGGCAACAACACTACCACCGCACCATCCATATTTTAAGAGGAACAGACCAGACATATGAGACAAATACATTCCAGACATAATGTCAAAATTGGTACAGTTGAGAGCTATAACTCATTCAAGTCAGAAGTGGTGGTATGGGTACAGAACTCAGGTTCTTGCTTCTTGTACCTAAGGTACAGGGTTTGTGCCTGAGTACTACTAACCACCAGGTATATCTATCTGGGGCATTTAACACACCCACACCCACACCCACACACACACACACACACACACACACACACACACACACACCTCACATTGCTAAATACATAGCAATTCAAATTGTGTGTGTGTTCTGGCAGCTAAGTAATGCAGTCAGCTTCAGCAACTGACCTAAATAATGCAGCCGGCAATGGACCTCACATTGCTAAATAAATGGCAATTCAAATTGTGCACGTGTTCTAGCAGCTAAATAATACAGTCAGCTTCAGCAACGGATCTGCTAAATAAATGCAGCAACCACACATAGCAACGGACCTCATAAATAAATAATACATTCAGCAACAGATCTCATAATTGCTAAATATATAATACATTCAGCAATGGACCTCACATTACTAAATAAATAATACATTCAGCTTCAGCAACAGACCTCCTAAATAACACACACACAAAAAAAATAATGCAGCCAGCAACAGACCTCACATTGCTAAATAAATAACAATTCAAATTGCTCCGTGTTCCTGCAGCTAAATAATACATACAGTCAGCTTTAGCAATGGACCCCCTAAATAACACACACAAAAAAAATAATGCAGCCAGCAATGGACCTCACATTACTAAATAAATAGCAATTCAAACTGCGAGCGTGTTCCGGCAGCTAAATAATACAGTCAGCTTCAGCAACGGACCTGCTAAATAAATGCAGCAACCACACACAGTAACGGACCTCCTAAACAAGTTCAATAGTAGCCAGTGATGGACCTCACATTACTAAATAAATACTACATTAAGCTGCAGCAATGGATCAGCTAAATAATTTATTTAGCAATGGACCTCCTAAATCAATGCAGCAACCACACACAGCAATGGACCTCCTAAATAAATTCAATAGCAGCCAGCAATGGACCTCACATTCCTAAATAAATAGCAATTCAGATTCCAGCAGCTCAGTCTTCTTTTTACCTGGAAGATGAGTGCGAATGTGGGCTTGTTAAGATGAAGGATGTGTAATTCAGGTATAAGTTGCTTTAGTTCTCACTTCTCACTCAATCATAAGTTCAGCAAAGATATGTAGTTGAGGCTCGTCTCAACTGTTCTCAGGCTACTCATTGTCTGTCCCGTCCCTCACAGCCCTCAGCTGAATTCCAACAGGCTGGATGAAACCGATGTCACTGCACATACCTCCATGTGATGACGTCAGTAAAAAAAGCCAAAAATAAAATTAAACAAAATAAAAGCTGGAAAATTCAGAAATTAAGGGGTGCCACTCAGGAAATCATGGCACCCCATTATTTGGACCTCAAATACCGGGGAAAACCAAGAGATTCGGTATGGTTGAGTGGTATGGGTCTCGACCATATGTCGTTCGAAATTGTAAATGTTCGACTACGTGATAAGAACCCATGAAGTATATATGCATATAATTGACTGTAGTACTTGGTCCATAATAATGGGATAGATGATGTGGAATGATTTATATGTGCCATCAGGTGTTGTTTTAATGATTCCAGCTGAACAACTGCTATGGACAATAGAGTCTGTCCCTGTGGGTAGTGGGCCATACCCATCAACTGTGCAGAGTAGCACTGACTGACAAGATGTAAGCCACCATAGTGTATGTTGTGTAATGGAAAACATGTATATTACTGTGTCCAATAGCTGGTGGTGGAATTAATGCCATAATGATGGACACATGGGTTCCAGAGCCCACCACTTGCAGGACACTCAAGTTAACGTGTAATGTAGCATGCTGAAATGCCATAGGTGTGTAATAGGTTTACCTGCAATCTGTCCCTATATATAACCCCCTAATGTTAGGCTGTGTCCATATGTGGCACCTGTCTGTGTTGTAGCAAGGCAGAACAGCTGTGCAGGAAGGAGAGTTAGAGATTGTAGACCTGATGTCTGAATGTACCCCATATATATATATATATATATATATATATATATATATATATATATGTATATATATATATATGTGTATGTATATGTGTGTGTGTGTGTGTGTAAATATATATATATATATATATATATATATATATATATATATATATATATATATCAACACATGTATACAGCATAATATATATCTACACTTATATAGAGATATATATGTGTATGTCTACATATATACAAACACACACACACATGTATATAAATACATGTCCCCTATTTTTGCATCACAGTGCTGCATGCTATGTGTGAGGGAACATCACACATATAAATACACACACACACACACACACACATATATATATATATATATATATATATATATATATATATGTACAGCAGTAAGTTTGTGCAACATGGATGGTTATGTCACATGTGAACCCCTTGTTGGGACCACATTGCCCTTATCTGTGAAGGTGGGAATGGGAATTTGGGGAAGGATAGCAGGTATATTTGTGGAGGTGGGTTGGGTTGGTAGATAGAGAAGAAAGCCTACAGGGGTGATATATAACATATGTAGTGGCAAACACCCTGGATGGTGAGTGTCATCTGTGATGTGGAAGCCCCATGAGCCCCCATATGGAAACAATGGGAACAAGGCCCCCACCCATTGCCAGTCGCAACAGCAGCTTTATGGCCCTGAAGGTGCCTGGGCTGGAGGCTAAGCAGAAGGAGCATGTGGACCCTGTGACTGTGTACTGAGGGCCTCAAGGTGCTGTAGCACATCCCCCAAGTCTCTGTGGAGCTCCCTATGCACCATACCCTGGACCTGACTTCGGGTGACAAGATCATGTCTGTGTGTGCCCCTGGGAGGGAGGACAACCTCCCCTGAGGTGGTTCCTTCTGAAGGTAGTGCAGGACCAGTAGATGAGGAAGCTCCAGGGTGGGTCCCACATATGATGTGGCCTGGTAACAAGGCCAGATGAGGTGGGAGAGGTAGTTCTGCTGGCAAGTGTTCCCTAAACATGCTATTGTGTCACTGTTATAGAACATATGTGGGTAGCAATAGTCCATACAATCCCAGATCATGTCCAACAGCATACATAGCTATCCCTAATAACACATATTGACAGATGTGCAACAATCACATAGCAAACAGACCACATGCATACATGGAACCACAGTGGCCCTTACAATAGCATTCAAGTGACATTGTCTGTAACAGGCCAGCAATGATAGTGTCCTCACAGGGAACATGGCTATAAACACATAGCACAAAGTGTGGTACAATACGATATATGTCCCAATGGTAGGTAAGCTGTAGCCATACCTGTTGAGTTATGTGAACAGTTTGTTGTCACAGATATGGTGGGGGGGAAGACAGAGATGTGTATTAAGAACTATAGTGATCTTGCTGTATGAGTTGCTCAGACCTGTTTCCATCTTTATGTCTTTCAGGCAAGATGTCACATGGCAGATTACCTGTCTATTCAGTGGATGAAAATGAGGTAATCATCACACATCTGGTACAGCACTACTAGGTGCTGTTTCTCAGGACAACCCATGAGCAGCAGGAGTGGACCAACCTGTGGAACGATCTGGTCCACAGGGTCAATGATGTTTGCCTGCATAACTGCAGTTATGAGCAGGTCCAGCATCACTGCAGTGACCTGGTTTGCAATGCCCATCTGCATGTTGCTGCAGTCCAGGAGATCACCTCGCAACGGGGGGGGGGTCATGCCATCCATCCCCCCGACATGTGTTGAGGAGCTCCTCGCCAGCCTCTTAGCACCTGCTCGCCCGCACACACAACAACTGGCAGAGAGTATAGTGGAGGTGGGTGCTACCCACACACCGGCAGAGGAGCGTGCAGGTAAGGCCACAGGGCACATCAGTAGACCACTTTTGCATATCCATCTGCATCTGTACAGGTAGATTATGCATATGTGAGATGACATATATATAGTCTGTTGCTGCGTAGTAGTAATAAACAGATGTGTATAAGCTGTAGTAGTGTGGACTTGTACTGTTGATGTACCGTAATGCTGCACCCACTCTGTACCAATGCCACAGCTGTAGCTACTAACATCACATCTCTCATACACTTATGTAGGTCCCTCTGGTATACCTCCAAGGCAGCAGCCTGTAGCTGGTGAGTATGGTTTATGATCAGGCTTGCCAATACACCGGTCATGCAATGGCTATGGTATATTCCATGCACACATTTAACACAACTACCCATAATGCATGCTGTACATGTTCACGTATTGTTGCTGTTAACTGCACTGCATCACAGTGGTGACCATGATGGTGTATCTGAAGGGTATGTCAGACACCTGCAATATAACTAACATCCAGTCATTGCAAAATGTGTCCACAGAGATGAACATAATGGTGGGAAAAAAATGGCCTACAGTAGGGACATGCGTGAAACATCACCCTTATACAGTGCTACAACAGTGTATATACCAGTATTACAATGGCAACTGTTACAGATCTACACTATGGCATATCATAATACTGCGGTCCACAACACTTAAAACCTGCAATGTGTTCCCAACATGAGCAATGAGTGTGTAATATGGAATCGTAGGTTAGGGCAGCAAATATGGGAAATACATACCTTCACAAACACTGGAAGCATATGTGTGCACACACTCCAGATAAAATATAGTGGAAGCAGCTGTTGAGGTACTGACTGCATGCATTTGTCATGGAAATGCACCTTTCAGCAAGTCCACTTCCCCAATGTCCCACCACTTATTGGTCTGCTGTCCAAGAAGTTTGGCCATCAAATGTGCACACTTACCTGCAACAGAGGCAGCCGTGGCTTGCACACATCTTACATGACATGCAGTGGGGCCCATTCCTGACCGGTAACACCCATGAGCTGGACATCTACCCATACCTTACCACTGCATATACCATGGCAAACAGTGCAGACAGTCATTTATGTGGCAAGGATGCACGGGACAGGAATGATGTAGGAAATAAACAGATAGCCATCCAAGACAGATGATGTCACATGTAAAAAACTGGTCATGTGGGCAGCCTAGTAACATGCCACAACAATGAGGGGGTTGCAGGAATGTCTAGCAAGTACTGGTTGTGCAGTACATGTGTCAGCAATTGCCTGGACTCTGCAAACGTGTGGCCTATGGGTTAGGGTAATCAGATGTGACAGTTGTACCACAGGAAACATCAGCCAGGGATCTCTACAGGTAGTGTATGCATAACAGAAGAGGTCCCCAAAAGTCATGCGTTGCAATGTGTACTGGTGTACCATGACCATGTTGTAACCTACAGACAGTATCATGTAAGATACATGTGCTGTACAACCAACGCCTCACCCCACATCAGGCCCACCATCCCCATGTGTACTGTGCCAGTGTCAGTGTACACCTGCATGTTTGCCATTCATTAGCTGGGACTAGGTTGTTACATGTGGTGTTCAGTGTTTGGGACACTGCAAACTGACACACATGTGTAGGCCATAGTTGTCAAGCATCTGCAAAAAGGCTGAAGGTGGGGAGGGGATGTCATCTTGACACATCAGTACACTGCAGCAGGGATCCTAAGGATGCTATGAATGGCTGTATCTGCACGCAGTCAGGGTCAGGAACTGTGGCAGATATAACCCTGACACCACAGCAATAGTGATGGCAGTGTGTGAACTCCAAGGGATGTGCACATGAGTTGACCTTGCAATCATGCAGAGTTGGGGGACATGTGTAAGGCAGACTGACCATATACTGGCAAATGCGGATGGCCCATGCTAGTATATCCCTGCCAGGAATAGTGACTGCTGTAGTACACATAACAGTAGGTGCAAGAACCAATCATGATAAGGGCGTGCACACATATGCACCCATGAAGTTTATGCATTGCGGTCAGCATCAGCACAACTAACACATTTGTTAGACACTGCATTTGATTGTACAGGACATATGTCACATATCAGGCTCATGTAATGCTAACATATGCAGTGATGTGGTCCCATGGCATATCAAGGAAGAGGGACTTCATATCAATAAGGGTGGGTACACTCCTCATAGCCACAGTAAGGTTTGATGGTTGTCAGAGTAATAGTATCATATTGGTCATACATGCACCGCTGATGTTGACATCTGTAAATCAAACATCAGGCATTCACAAATGACATCTGTCCACATATCATCCCAGGTTTGTGTTGGACAAAGGGCCTGTGAGTATTAGAGCAGACATAACTGACACAGTAATACACATTCAGCAATGGTGTGTACACCTGTGAGGTATGGTGCACAGTACATGGCAGGGTGCAGAACAGGTGCCCAGCAATACTGTGTGGAGTGTTTTCCAGGGGAAGGGGCATCACCTACTAACACAGCCCGTGCATCACACACATGCATACTGTTGCTAGCATGGATTGACTATAACTGCACTGCATGCTCTTGAGTACCATATGTTATGCATGTTGACAGATGGGTAATAGGAGGCCTGTGTGTACTATCTTTGTGCAACCACACCTGTAAGTGTGTGTGTGTGTGTGTGTGTGTGTGTGTGTGTGTGTGTGTGTGTGTGTGTGTGTGTGTGTGCGTGTGCGTGTGTGTGTAGGGGTTATTTTGTCTGTAAGTGCAATCTGGTGGAGTGGAGGGGGTTGATTCATGTAGGATGTGTGTGTGCATGTGTGTTTGTGTGGGTGTCCATGTATGCACGTATGTGATTGTGGGGTTGTTCATACATCAGCATTTCCCTTTGGAATCATGCAGTACATGGACAAGGACTGACACATGAGACACCAAGAATACTTGTCTGATATGTAATCTCAGGACAGCTGATAGTATAATAAGGTCTGTATCATGGAACATGCATTGAGTGAGAAGCTAGACACCAGATATACTGTTAAAAGTGCAATCAGCAGAAAGGTGAATGACTACCCATGTATGCAGCACTACAGATGCACTGGGGAATTACTAGAAAACACCAGGGAGATTATCCATATATTACTGTTGTCCACATAAGTTGATTGAGCAACAGATCTTGCATCGACTGAGCAATAGTTACATATGACACTCCAGTGGTTGACATTATTGAGTGACCGTAGTAGCCCCTAACATATGGGGGCCATGCCCACGATGTCTGGATATACCCAGGGTGAACACTGGATGAAAGCAGTACGTCCTTGTAAAACCTTCTCCAGTCAAGTCAAAGAAGTAATAGAGTAACAGGTAATGTGTTGTGATCACTTGTCTAGGCATTTAAAAGAATGATACATTAATGAGTGGTATTAATGAGTGTATGTTGCCAAGTGTGATGCAGGATGGGGAACTTACGTGAATAAACTTGGGACAGTTTGTAAACTCATGGACAGGCAATTATTATGGTGTAATTTCAGGTTGTGTGTGTGTGTTTGTGTGTGTGTGTGTGTGTGTGTGTGTGTGTGTGTGTGTGTGTGTGTGTGTGTGTGTGTGTGTGTGTGTGTGTGTGTGTGCGTGTGTGCGTGTGTGCGTGTGTGCGTGTGTGTGTGTGTATGTGTATGATTATATGTGTGTACTGTTATGCAATGCCTTACAGATCTTAAAGAGTGTTTCTTGTTTTCCCCTCACAAGTGTCGAGGTGGATCAGGGTCCCTCCTGAATGCAATCTGATGCTGGTGTCCATACAGACACCGAAAATGATGATAGGTGTGTTGAGGAACAGGCGGGGTTGTCAGAGGCCAAAACTGCACCATCGTTTGACATCCCCCTCTTATCCACCCCATCCACACACACAGTCACAGTGCCTATAGATACCCCATCACCAGTGGTCATAGCAGAGGGACAGTTGGTGGTTGGTCGCAGTGCACAGGAGAGTGTGGTATCTATGGCTGCTGTGTCTGGATGCAGCAGGCATAGCCGGATGTCTGGCAGGGCACCACATTGGCAGATGTATCAGGTGCTCGTGTGAGGGCTGCTGGTCATCGTGCCCCTGGCAGAAGTGCCACAACTGATACCACCAGACGCATGTTTCAGACAGTCATGGGGGCGCAGGCACGTATGGAACTGTGCACCAGACAGGGTCTGAGGCTGCAGAGGGCTGCTTTCTCATCTGTAAGTGATAACATCCATGAACTTGCAGGTGCCCCCCTCGTGATTATACAGAGGTCATGGATAGATAGTTGGGTGAGATGGTGGGCCTCATCGACCGTGGATTGTTCATGCTAGAACATGTGGTGGCAGTGGGGCGATCGCCACATGGATGGAGGCCAGCAACACCAATATCTAGCGGTCAACATGCACGTGCAAGAACACCAAGCCGCTCCCATAGTGGCAATACTAGCCGCAGCACTGCAGGGGGTGCTGTCCACACCACACCACAGCATGCCATGTGCACGTGGCTCTGGCTAGTCCCAGGAGGGTCCTGGTTCCAGTGGACATATGTCATCATAAGGGGAGACTAGCACATTGAGGTCTCTACCTGGATGTGCCCACGGAACCCTTGGCAGGCACAGTCCACGTGTCCGTGGCTGGAGGCGGTGAACTGCACACCCTGCCAGGTATGGTCTGCAGCTGTCCAAGAAACACCTGTATAGGGCAGCCATATGGCAGAACTGTGTGCATGCATACCCACACACTATACAAACACACCTAAGGCAACCCCATACCTACACACACCACATCACCATGCCCATATCAGCAACTTACACCCGTCACCCACACACATGGTGTCAAACGTATGGCCCACCCTAGGTCTCTGGCAAACCAACAACACACCCTGTGCATATGATGATACCTGTGCCACATCCCTGTCATCCATAACATCGATGCAGGGACAGGCTAATATGGTTCTGATGCACACGGTGACTGTATTACAGTGTACCAATGGACTGCTGCGTAACATGTTGTCAGCAGTAATGTTTAATGCTTACATGTCAGGTAGTGTAGCTGTTCAGCCATGATGCATTATAGCTGTTAGTAATACTGAGTGATTGTTGTCTCAATAATGTTATCCATTTGTGTTGTAGGTGTACATGTGTCAGCAGGAGGATGGTCTGCTGTCATATCTCAAGGGGTATGGCACTGTGGTGACACCATGGCTGTGCAATATCCTGGGTACAGTTGAGACATGTCACAGGTGTGTATAACAGTTACTGCCTGTACCACATGGACAGGTGACCCCCTGGGACATGTATTTTCAGCAACCTGAAGTAGATCCCTCCACATACATGCACACTCTTACTTGGCAACACTGGGACTAGACCCCTACCTAGGTATGTAGTGCTACTGATGTCTGTGGCTTTAATTGCACATACCACACAGCATTTAGAATGAGGCATGCTCCAGGTTACATGCTACCTGCAGAACATCCCCAAGCATGTACAGTATGGTAATGGGGGATGTAATGGTCGTATATGGACAATACATAGTGTGACATACCATCATATACACATTAACAGACACATAACAGGCAGATACATCCTAGAGACCTGGGCCTATCAGTGCTAACTAACTTGTCAGTGTGTCCAATGTGTTACAGGTAGTCTGCAAACAGCACATGCATAACAGGGCTGGAAAATGTTATCAGTTACCTGTATGGTTGATGGTGACAGTGGTCACCATACAGGGGTACATGGGACATGTACCGGGGCTACCATGGTGTAATGTCAGTATACACAGCACCCACACCCCAATGTGGATATTGTACACACTGGAACCCATGATGACACTCTGACATACCCACCATCACACATTGACCAGGACTGCAATACAACCCACTGTCCATCCCAAGAGTGGTACTACAGGGATGTGCATCTAATGCACATGCCACAGGCATAGTAGGGTGATGCATTGTCATACCTCTCCTATGGGCAGAAACATCTCTATCTGTAATACTGTGTGGCAATGCGTATTGTAATATGAGTATGTGGCCTTAGAATGCTGTACCATACAGATATACACACATGCACACATGCACACACTTGCCAGAACTCAGTGGGTATCACATGCCTAACAACCCATTTTTACAACCGTGTTGTGCTGGTACTGCAAGGCTAAGATAGCCTTTAGGGAGAGGAGCATAACAGGGTACATGTAATGTCTGATACAGCAGCAGCCACATCTAACTATGACAATGGGTGTTGAGGTGGGTGTGAAGGGCCTCTGGGTATTCCCAACTACAGGTGTACTAACAAACAGACACTGATATCCTCAGTTATGTACACATACACATTAGTCAGTACTTGGGTTCATTGCTGCAGGTGGTCATGGGTGTTTACCTGGCTATTGTCCATGGAGAGATGGGAAGTGTAGGGGATGTGTGTACAGTGGTATCCTGTCAATTGCTACATGCCAGCAGGCAATCTATCTACAGACACCACTGTGGTGACCCTCAGGGTGCGAGTGATATGCATCAGCCAATCCTCTGGGTGCCTCCTGCAAATGGCCGGTGAGGAGATATAGTTAACATGTATGCAACATGCATTACAAAACATAGTTAGTGTCTGTGTTGGAGACCTGTACCCAAGTATGTTCTGTTCACTGTGGTAGTGTAGTGGAGGTACCCGTGGCATGTGGTGCGTACAGGGTGTTGTGTACTATCTGTGCCAGTTATAACACAGCTGGGCAGACATGTCAGTGTCATTCAAGCATAGGTTGCCTGTACGTATCCAAGCAGGATACCTGACATCTGCATATCTGTACAGGGACTGAAAGATATCAGCTTGCCAACTAGCTATGTAGTAGGATGAATGTGTCAACAGATAGACGTCTGACACCAATATGTATGCCATTACTACATGTTGGCAGCCCTCACTGACATGTGCTATACAGACAGCAGTCTACGGTTAATATCCATATGTCAGATCATTATCCAGTAGGAAATATATAATGTGACACAGCTCCCACATCAGGAACATGACAGTGAAGACTCAGAGTCCATCTATGCATGCAGGGCTGCTTGTTGCCAGTACTGCAATTAGCAATCTACTCTTGTAAGGGAAAGCACTGTCAACAGTAGTAACATCATGATTCACTACATGCCAGTGTTATGGCACATAACCTGGGATACTACCCTTGTATGCAACACATTCACATGGATAAGAGTATTGTACAGGTCATATATACTCAAGTGTCCCAGACATGACACTCACACTCCTTGCTACTGTACATAGACAGATGTTATGTACATGACATTATATACACTTATTACAGATGTCATTACCCTGCTATGTTATCAGACTGGAATGTTAGCACTGGCTACCAGGGCTGAACCATGCATAGCAGGTCTCAGCATTGCTGCAATATAACAGCTAAGCATATTTGCGCACTGGTAAGCATATGTTAGCACCACTTACCTTCACCCAAACATGCTAAAAGCTGCTCAAAACTGCATTAACCAATCTGTATCCAACAGCCCTTGTTCTGCCCAGCAACAAAATAGACAGCCCTTGCAGGTCTTAAACCCAGGACCCTGTACACTATAGTCACAACAGTTAACCACTACTCCATGACAGCTGTGAAGAGAGTTGCTGTATTTCAAATACATCTGTCAGTAGACATATTGAATAGTATTGAAAAATTGCTGTGACTTCTACAGTTGTATAGTACATGTTAGTGATATTTCTGTTGCATCACATATGTTGTTATATCTAAATATATACATATCAGATACATACGGTGTGATACATCTGGAAAGGTATACACAACAGTAATGTTTACACATGACAAGGATTTGGATATATACATATACATATACATATATATTCATATATATGTATTTATACACATCTGTATAGTGCATTATATATATGGCCATTTATAGATCTGTGTGTGTGTGTGTGTGTGTGTGTGTGTGTGTGTGTGTGTGTGTGTGTGTGTGTGTGTGTATATATATATATATATATATATATATATATATATATATATAAATATATATATATATATATATATATATATATATATATATATATATATCATATATGTACAAATGTATCTCATTATGCCGCTATATATATATGTAGATATCTATAACTATATGTGCATATATATATATATATATATATATATATATATATATATATATATATATATATATATATAAATCTAGGCAAATGTTATATGTTATTATGTATTCAAACATAAAAACATTCTTCGTAAACTTGGCAAAGCTGTATTCTTCATAAAAATACTCCCACCCAGTGGTCAAATTGGAAATGAACAAGAAATAATATTGAACTCTATTTAAAACCATATTCACAAAAAACCCAGAATGAATAGCTAAAATAAAGCTCAAGGGGGATACGTGTTTCTGGGTTTTTTGTGAATAGGGTTTTAAATATAGAGTTCAATATTATTTCTTGTTCATTTCCAGTTTGACCACTGGGTGGGAGTATTGTTATGAAAAATACAGCTTTGCCAAGTTTAGGAAGAATGTTTTTATGTTTGAATACATAATAACGTATAATATTTGCCTAGATTTATATATTTCTTGCATCAAGTTTTACAAATTTGAACTTCATTACACATAAGAGATTTTACAGTCTTATTAGTTTTGACAAAAAAGTTTAGAAAAAGTTCAAAATGGATGGATTTATGGATACATATTCATGAGATGATGTTTACATTACTATTGGTCAATTTAAAAGTTTGTCAACATATAAAAATGTTGAGTTAATTATGTACGTTTGTCTGATGAAGTCTATTTGTATAGAAGAAGAAAAACGCAGTGATTCGTTAAACGTTTAATGTTGGATTATTTGTCAAATATATTTTTGTTTTATTTCACCTTGTCGGCTGTCTGGTGCTTCAGTTTTCCTCTCACAGTGTGCTTTGTTGTTTACTAGTTCATTTTTTCGCACTGTTCCTCATTTTGTGGTTATTGGTTTTACTTGGAGGGAGAGGAGAGCTTTTCCCCGGTCGGCACAGATGTATCTATACCAAAGGGGAAGGATTTGCCTGCACTTATTGGACAGCTGAGTCAGTTGGTAGCTATGCTGACTCCTTTGTGTGACTCGCTTATGCGTCAGAGCGTAAGCGCTTCCCTTCCAGGAAACCAGTGTGCTTTTGCTCTGAATAGAGGGAATGGAGGTGGAGGACACAATGGTTATGGTTATCGTTCTAATACGAACCCTTCAGGAATGGCTAACACTGGACCGGATGGGGCTGGCAATTATCCAAACATTTTTATTAACAACGAGCAAGACACGGATTCTAGCGAACATATTGGCGTTCAGGGGAGCAACCACAAGATGCCAGAACAACAAGGTGACTGTTCTCATAATGTTTTAACTTTAAAAGACTGGCTCAAACAGAAAATTGAGCTAAAAGAGAATTTCGGTAATGATGATGAACATGTTCTCACATATGCTGACAATTTACACAAACTTAATGATTTATTGTTTAAATATAAAATTTTAAACATTGATAATAATTATTTAAAAGAATGTTTACAAGCTAAATTGGTACAGAAAGGTTTAAGGGTTCATAAATACCCCAATAATGTGAAAGAAGGTACAAAATTTCATGATTTGTTACTCAAAATGTTTGATAATTGGGGTTTTGAGCTCATTAGAGATATTATCAAGAATAATGAAGATGAAATTGAATACTTGACAAAGTAAATTGATTCTGTAAATGATAAAATCACAAAAGATCTTTTATTTACAGTTGAAAAAGAAAAAAAGAAGTATTTAGAATTGAGAAATGATATAGACAAGAAATGTGTCAGAATTTTAGAGAAGAAAAAAAGGAAAATTCTAAGAGACACATTTGAATATGAACACTATATACAATACCCTAAACCCAGAGTTATGTTTAATTACACTAATGAAATTAATTCAAGGAATAATAGGGGGAGATATGATAGTAGGAATTATTATGATGAAGGACACCAAGAAGTGCAACAAGAACATTTTGACCCTTTAGATTTTCCACCCCTTCGAAGGTCGAAAAGGATAAAGAATCAGAGAGAAGGGAATTTTCAACAGAATGGATGGAGGGGAAGGAGATAGTAAGACAAGAAGTTACAGAAAATGACTGTGATTCTGTTGTCTGCACTTGTAGTGAATATAAGAATTTCTATATATTCAATTATACAGAATTGGATATAAATGATACTTAATTTAAGCTATTTTCCAAGCGCCTAAACTTTGTCCCAAGAACAAAATGTGATATTAGTAGATTGGTGATAGATTTAAAAATGTTTTAAGGAAAATTAATTTAGAATTGGTTTGTGGTGGCATAATAAAAGATGTGGATGATTCCAAGGAGTTAAGGAAAAGTAGTGTTTGGAATCCTCCTATACACACACAACTAAAGAACTTTGAAAATACTGTAGAAAATGAATTGAGACAGGCAATAAAGAAAAATAGATATACGTCTAATCTTTCATCTACTGAACTAGAATTACTCCTACAGTTAAAGAAAAACACAAATCTGAGAGTGATGAAACCTGACAAAGGGGGTGGTATAGTACTTATGAATTCCATTACGTATGAAGGAAAAATGTTTAACATCTTGCTTGATGCTTTAAAATATGACAATGTTTCTAAAAACAAAATCAACATTGGATATAAGAGAATATATTTAGCACTATATGATTTATTTTTAGAAGGATTCATTGAAAAGGATATGTTTGAGTTTTTATATAACAAAAAACCTAAGATTCCATCTATTTTCGGGATTCCGAAAGTTCATAAAAACCCGATGGATCCTCCTTTACGCCCCATAGTGGCAGCTGAAGGTTCAGCAATTTCTCCCCTGGCCAGGTATATAGATGTAACATTGAAAAATTTAATGATGAAAGGGGCATCTTATTTAAAAGATTCTTGGGATTTTTTAAGGAAAGTTAAAGAGAATATTTCCCATGGTGAGTTGATTTTTGCAACTACTGATGTGGCGGATTTGTTTGGTTCCATACCACATGACATAGGTTTAGAGTGGTTTGAGGAGGCAATCAGATATTTTGGGGAGTTAATGGATAATGAAATATATATTTGTGTGAATTTAATGGAGTTAGTTCTAAAATACAATTATATATTCTTTCAAGGTGAATATTTTCACCAACTTAGTGGTGTTGCTATGGGGGCGAGGTGTGCCCCTATATTTGCCAATATGGTTTTGAACACTTGGGAAAATAAATTCATTTATAATAGTACATATAAAGAGTGTTGGAGCTTATACAAGCGTTTTTTGGATGATATAGTTATATTTTGGCATGATAGTAAAGAAAAATTGGATGAATTTATACAATACATTAATCATTCAACTAATTTTTTAAAATTCACTTACGAAGTTGGTTTCCATGAAATGAATTACCTTGATATAGCATTAAAAAAAGATGGGAATGGGTTTAAGTCAAAAGTTTTTAGAAAGAAAACTTTTTCCAACTCATACTTACATTTAAGTAGTGGACACCCCCTTCATCAGAAGAAAAGTATTGTGAAAGGCCAGTTTGTCAGAATTTCTAGAATGACTTCAAATGATCAAGATTGTATTGATGAATGTGAGTTCTTGATTCAAATGTTTTTAGAAAGAGGCTACCCTTTGGAATTTTGTAATAACATCAAAGAAGAAGTCATTGAAGGTAGAAAAAACAGATTTGCGCCCATCTTGAAAGAAAGTCTTTCCAATTTCAACAACAGTGAAGGAACTAACAGGATGGATGTAATTGTTCCTGCTGTTGGGAAAGATAATATATATAGTCAGGCTTTCATCACAGATTTCAGTGGAGACGCAGGAGTAATTCAAAAAGTGTTCAATAAAGAATGGGACAAGTTCGTGAAATTAACAGACCTTAGTTTTAAGCAAAAAGAACCTTTAAATATCATTTTTAGGAGGGGACGAAATATCAAAGATTGGCTGACATTTCAAAATAGATGCAATAAGAAAACAATGAAACCAACTGGCACACATCCATGCGGCATGTGCCCACAATGCCCCTTGATGGTCGACGCACGAAGTATTTTTATTGAATCCAGGGGAAAAGAGATTACAAGTAAAACACATAATTCTTGTGAGTCATATGGAGTGGTATATATATTGCAACATGTGGGATATGCTCTGGCTTTTATGTAGGAAAGACTGAGAGAAAAATAAAAAGAAAAGTTTATGAACACATGAATGACATTAAAAATAAAAAACAAAGTAATGCATTATATAGACACACCATTATCTGTCCCCTAGCAAAATACAAGTTTTTTATTATTGAAAAGGTTAAGAAAGATGAAAGAGGTGGTTTATGGGAAGCCCAAATTGAATACCAAGAATTGTATTGACAAATTATACTTGAGGCCAATAAATTCCCAGGTTTAAATGACAATATTTCCCTGGCACCCGTCCTCAAGTTGAGAGCAGCTAGATTATAAACCTGGTTTAACATGTCGACCAAGGTTCTTGTTTTTAAATATACCTATATAATTTTAAAATATATGTATACATTCTATGGATTGGATCAAGTGTTTTTTATATTTATGATTTCAATGCATTTGTTATTGATGTATTTATTGATGATATGCTATTTATATTCATGGTTTTATTATATTAAAAATATTTATATGTTTAAGAGGAGATTCATATACAGTTATTAATACATTTGTATATTTATATTTATATTTACACTACCATATTTAGTATTTTATTATTTAAATACGTATCCCCCTTGAGCTTTATTTTAGCTATTCATTCCGGGTTTTTTGTGAACAGGGTTTTAAATAGAGTTCAATATTATTTCTTGTTCATTTCCAATTTGACCACTGGGTGGGAGTATTGTTATGAAGAATACAGCTTTGCCAAGTTTACGAAGAATGTTTTTGTTTGAATACATAATAACATATAATGTTTGCCTAAATTTATATATTTCTAGCATCAAGTTTTGCAAATTTGAACTTCATTACACATAAGAGATTTTACAGTCTTATTAGTTTTGACAAAAAAGTTTAGAAAAAGTTCAAAATGGATGGATTTATGGATACATATTCATGAGATGATGTTTACATTACTATTGGTCAATTTAAAAGTTTGTCAGCATATAAATATGGTGTGTTAATTATGTATGTTTGTCTGATGAAGTCTGTTTGTATAGAAGACGAAAAACGTGGTGACTCATTAAGCGTTTAACGTTGGATTATTTGTCAAATAAATTTTTGTTTTATTTCACCTTGTCGGCTGTCCGGTGCTTCAGTTTTCCTCTCACAGTGTGCTTTGTTGTTAACTGTCATGACTGTCACCATGTACTGACTGCAATCTTCAGACTATGCTTCTGCAGTTCTAAGATAGGTGATCTGTGAGTAACACAAGAAATATAAGATTCCAGACACTGCCCAGTCTGCAGATAACCCTACAGGTGGGAGTTTCCTCAAACACATAACACTGTCATGACAGGTATAAAATCATGTAGACCAGCCATAACCATACAAACCCTGTTAAACCAACATTACTCCAAATGCAGAAGAGCAACACTTACATTCTGTAGTCATGTCTGGAACATATCCCTTCTGTTTGTTGGCCTATCTCCACATTGTATGTTGTTAGAGGTATATTCCACTACTATCTGTGATGCTGTTTGCCAAACACTGACATGAGGTCCTGCTCACAGTGAAGGAAAAGGCCCAACACCCACATGATGTTCCTAGGTATAGGAGTGTCTTTCCATGCAAGTGGCTATAGGAGTGTTACCCCAACTGTTTCACATGCAATCAGCTAGTGGGGGACTGCAATTCATGCAGAGGCCATCAGCTGATCATGAGCATCACTTAAAAAACACAAGCTGCTGCCTAAGCAAAGCAGGTGTACTTCTCCACATCCACCAGAGAGGGAGTGAGAGAGACAGACAGAGACAAAGTAAGACAGGGAGAGGGTGGGAGAGTAAAAGCTAAGCATGGTGGTGTCACAGACTTACCAGTACAGGGTTTCAACCCCCTGCCTTGCAATGCATTGCTATTACATGTCTATGCAGTTATTGTATGTGCCACAGAGTTTATATGCTGGGGAGTTGTCCAAAGGTATATCTGATGGTGAGTGACATCTGCAACAGTTATAAAGGAGGGATAAGGTAGGTGTAGTACACATGCTTGTCCACATGAACTGGTGTCAACGTTAACACAGCCACACTCTCTCAGGGACTCACACACATTATCCCAGTTGGCAGGGTCAGGATTAGACTTCTTAACCAGCTAGTGTGCCACAATACAGTAATACGCAGGTATCACATGCACCACAGGGGTTATCAGGATAATATATGGGCAAAGAGTATGTGAAGGTGTCTGACATCAGAAGGCATGATTCATGAGGCCAATGGGAGGTGTAGTGAGTGTGAATGGCATCCAAATCATTATACTCCACACACACACACACACACACACACACACACACACACACACACACACACACACGTTGCCAGTACTGACATGCATGGGTGCAATGCTTCACAGGTGTGTAGTGGTTGACTGTGCCAGAAGGATGTACAAGGCTACATGAAAATGATCTGCAGTGTGGCTCAGGGGTGTAGTGTCTGGATTGGCCCACACAGGTGGGCATTGTATTCACCATCCAGTCATCTGGGTTACTATTGTGGGTGTTGAGTGCTGTGCAATGCTTGCCATGTATGTGCTCTATAGTCCATGACATGGACAGTGTCTGGGATGTACACATGCCCCACATGCATGTTCTTTGTCATGTGAAAGTGTACCTGGTGTGTCTGGGGCATGTTGTGTACACAGATTATCATCAGATGTGCCATTCCTGGCCTCATGTGGTGGGTACTGGCAATGGACACCAGGTTGACCCTGCACCTACATTGACAGCATGATACAGGTATTCCCTGGTGTCAGTAGCATCTGTCCATACATGGCATGTGTATAAGGCATGGTATGTCCTATGTTGGTAACATTTGCTGGCAATACAGTTGTTGCAGGCATCCAGTGGGGAACATAGTGAAGGAGCACTGTATGCAATTATGTGCCTATTGTAGTGATGGGACAGGGTGCCATGCCCTCTGTAGTCTGCTACAATCACACCATGGTTACTATCTGTGGGCAATATGCAGGGAACTACCAACATAGTGGTTGTTGCCTAGCCAAGTGTGTTTGTGTATGAGACATGGGTTGAGACTGTTCTCTGGGTAATACAAGGGCTGCCTAAACTGTTTGCCAGGCCTTGATGTTACATATAGGGGTATGGATTGTCAACCCCAGCCTCTCTGCTGTTTGACATCTATTATCCTTGTAAGGTGGGCATTGTGACATATAATAGGCCCACCATATAAGAAATTTGAAAAACCCACTACAAAATGTGTCCAGTTGTTACACACTCACAGCCACCTCCACACAGGATACAAATGGCAAACACACACACCAAGTCTCATAGTTGCCATGTCTGGGATTGGAACTCCTGCCTATATAGCACATTAAGCTACAGCATTACGTAGTCACAAAATGTGCCACAGAGATTACTGGGCTACTCTTTTCCCAAAGGTATACTTCAAAGTGAATGACATCAGCAGGCTTGCCAAAGAAGGGCAATGGAGGTTGTAGTGACCCTGAATGGCCTCAAAAGCATTGCTCCCTACATAGACAAACAAAGACCCACACTTTCCATGTCTGGGAATAGAACTCCTACTTAAATAGTACATCACACTACAGCAATATGCAGTTATATGACACCCCACAGAGATTACTGGGCTGCTTTTTCCCCAAAGGTGTATTTCAAAGTGAATGACATCAGCAGCCTTTGCCAAAGAAGGGCAATGGATGTTGTAGTGACTGTGAAAGGCCTCAAAAGCATTGCTCCCTACACAGACAAACAAACACATATCCACACTTGCCATGTCTGGGAAAAGAACTTTTATCTGACTAGGTATATCACACTACAGCAATATGCAGTTAGAGGACATGCCACAGAGATTACTGGGCAACTCTTTCCCCAAAGATGTATATCAAACTGAATAACATTAGCAACCTTGCCAAAGAAGGGCAGTGGAGGTTATAGTGACTGTGAATGGCCTCAAAAGCATTGCTCCCTACAAAGATAAACAAAATCCACAATTGCCACGTCTGGGGAATAGAACTCCTACCTAAGTAGTATATTACACTACAGCATTATACAATTATTGGATGCACCACAGAGATTTCTGGGCTACTTTTTCCACAAAGGTGTATTTCAAAGTAA
The DNA here is from genome assembly GCF_019279795.1 of Protopterus annectens. NCBI lineage: Eukaryota > Metazoa > Chordata > Ceratodontiformes > Protopteridae > Protopterus > Protopterus annectens. Next base: position 1,082,975,831 of record NC_056741.1, read on the forward strand.
ATGACATCAGCAACCTTGCCAAGGTTGGGCATTGAAAAGTGTAGTTCATAGGTTCATAGGGTCATACGTTGATACTAGGCTATCGGCCCTAGGACCTGTACATGCCTAGACATGACAATTCTCTGGCTATGACTTCCCACAATATTTACTTCTCTGCACCCCTGTCTAGCAGAGCAGCTGACATGATCCCTGGGGTAAATGTCCTATCTCCCATCCAATTGTCCAGGTTCCTTTTGAAGAGGGCTGAAGAGGCACTTTGCTTGGCATGTATGGGCAGTCTATTCCAGAATCTGGGGAGTCTCTGGGTCAGGAACACATACCTCCTGCATGTATTGTTCATTGTGATGACAGGATTTGGATCCCTTGAGCATGTGGCTGTGAGGGTTTGGAATTCTCTAAGTGTAGCATGTCCAACAACAGTGGGTTTGCCATGGCATGGTATGTTAAGCAGAGAGCGCCTCTGAGAACACAATACATGACAGAGTATAGCTGGAATATTTTTCAGACGGTCAGCACAGGGCATCTGGTTTAGGCCTGTGGTCATTTTGTGAGGTATGTCTGCAGCCTCTCTACTTGTTGCAGATGTCTTGTGAGGTACATATGTAATGGGCCATTGTAGTCTGTACTGGGTCTACTGAGAGATGTCTACAGTGGGACAATGACCTCCTTTTCCTGGATGTAAAGCCCTTAGTAGGAGGTGTGCCACATAGCTGGGTTTCCTGACTGTTGTGGTAATGTGGTTATCAAAGGTGAGACCACTGTCCACCTGTGTCCCTAAGTCTGTTATTACACTTTAGGTGTTTAGTGTACTGCCACCTATGTTGTACTTCACAGGTACATGTCCCGTCCCAATGGGGATAACTATATATTTCTTTTGCCACACAAGTGAAATTAGCGCTTTCGGCAGGTAATATAACCCACCTTCATCAGATTACACAGCAGAACATAAAAAAACTTCATTTATGCATTAGAGCATCGAATGTGCCCAATTACATTAAAGTGCATTTTTTGAACTATTTAGTTACCGTAGCGACCTTAAAGTAAGATCGCTACCTACATGCTTTTGCTTACTCTATTGACATCCATAAAAATGCATGCATTTAAAACCGCAAATATTTTAAAAAAACATTAATGCATGTGTTACTTATTTTAAACTAACCCATGTCAATTCCCTTGTATTACGGCAGGCTATTGATATGTTTACTATAGCAAAAGTTAATGCAAGGGAAAGTTATTCACTAAAAAATAAAAAATAGAAAACCAAATATGTATCTTTCTCTCTGCGCTTTGCATCCCCAGGGTGACAGTAATGTAAAGTGTCATTGTACTTTGTATTAAATATAATTCTATTACAATGCCACATATTATTTAAATATTAAAAAGTAATAATATTATACATGCATTATACTAAATAAATCTAAAATTGTATCAAAATCTCACTATGTCTAAACAATTCCTATTCTTGCTGCTTTAAGGCAATATTAATACATAAATTTACCATTAAATAAATGGATAAATGAAACGCTTGATGTTAATTTTTATGTATTATTAAACTAGCCTTGATTATATGATAAAATCTACAACTTCATTCCTATAATGATGTATGACCAAGCATAATATTCACATTAGTGACATGAACTACCTTATATCTACCTATTATATGCTAACCACTTCAAGACGCATTTGATAGAAAGAGCCTCATTGATGCCTGGTGTAACCTGTGCCCTAGTGCGAATTTGCCAGCATAGTTCGTCAATCTCTAGGCGAACTTGCCAAGGTCCCCCTCTGATATCTTGTTTTCTTTGTTGCAAAATGACAAACTTGAAGGAATGTCCACTATTTTCAGATACATGCCTAGCCAGAGCATTGTTTTGGTCATGCTTGGAAATTGCATTTGTGTGCTCATAAATTCTAATTTTTAATTTGCGCTCAGTTTTTCCTATATAAAATGCTTTACATAGGTTACATAGAGCCGCATAGACCACTGATTTTGTTTCACAATTAAAGTGGCCATTGATCTTATATTCCGTATCATTTATGCTACAAGTTGTACCCATCCTTATGTACGTGCACTGACTGCATGTTCCACATCTGAACATCCCTGGTGGACAATTGGACATCCTTTTTTGTTTTGTTTTTTCCATTATACATTTGAGGTTGTCCCCTCTCCTGTATGTTATTCTGGGTTTATCACCAAAAAGGGCAATCAAACCCTTGTCATGTTTAATTACCTCCCAATTTTTGTTAATAATTTCCCTTATTGGTTGAAAATCTAAAGAATATGTGTGTAGAAAGCTACAACAATAATTTGGCTTAACTAAATTTGGGGTGGAAACCTCAACCAGTAGACTTGGGGTTTCAGAATTAGCATCCAGATTATTAATTTCTATAACAGGAAGCAAGGGTAAGAAATGACCCCCCGTTCTTTTGTTAGTAACTTCTAATATGATGTTATCAACTAAGCTTGGGGGATATCCCCTAGATGTAAACATAGCTGACAACTTTTCGCATTCCATTTGAAAGTCATTGTCGTCCGTCACCATCCGTGCCGCCCTGACCAGTTGACTTTTGATCACTGATCTTTTTTGGTGGTACGGATGGTTGCTCGAAAAGTGTAACAATGAATTGCAATATGTGGGCTTTCTATATATAGTGCTTTTAAATCTGTTATTGATAGTATCCTTAGATAGGAGAACATCCAAATAGTTGATTTCCAAATCAGCCACCGAGTATGTAAATTTAAGGAATTCAGTCGTTTTGTCATGTTCTCAATTAATTGTGGAATAACTGATGTATCTCCTTTCCAAATGCAAAAGATATCATCCTGATACCTTGTGTAAAAGGAAATATGTTTTGAAAGATACAATCTTTGAACAAGAGTTCATCCTCCCAATGGGTCATTACTGCATTCGCAAATGAACCCCCACAAGGCGAGCCCATGGCCACACCTGATGTTTGCAGGTAAAAATTCCCTTCGAAGGTAAAAAAATTATTCTTTAACACTAGTTCAAGAAGAGTTTCAACAGTATAAATGATGTCATTCGATACATCCCTATTTGACAAAAACTCCCTGACCCATAATAAGCCTAAATCCTGGGGTATAACCGTATAGAGGTCTTTGACATCTATTGTCAAAAACACAGAGTCAACAGAATAAGTTTGGTTGCTAATATCCCTCAAGAAAGACCAAGAGTCTTTACAAATGTGCTTAACTGCTCCTATAAGAGGCTTCAAGATACTATCAACATATTTCGCACAGGCATATGTAATGGAGCCTCTTCCATCTATGATGGGTCTAAATGGTGGGGCCTGTAGTCGCTATGTAATTTAGGTGCACCAAAAATGCAGGAATTCTGGGTGCAGACATCTCCAAGTAATGGAAAATATCTGAATCAATAAACCCCTCCAAAAACAGGTCATTGAGAGTGCCGTAAATTTTCCTATATGCACCATGGATCTCATTTAATGATACCTGCTCATAAGCCGTTGTATCCAGATGTTCCATCATATATTCAACATATTTATATTGATCCATCAAGACCACACCCCCTCCTTTGTCAGGTCTCATGACTCGGACATTACAATCCTGTAACAAATGTAGAAAGTCCCATTCGAGTTTTGACATATTATTGCCACCTTTAATATTATTATGTGTGACATGGTTTTTAATTGCCCATAGATCCAATTCGCATATTTTTTCAAAAGTAGATAGAATTGGATGTAACAATGGGTTGTAAGAACTAGACACCTTAAGACTATTAATGACCTGAGTATTATTCCCCATTAAAAAATTCAAGTTTAATTTTCTAACATAAATTTTAAGGTCTATTATAGTCCTAGTTATGTCCATATGTCTAGCCGGAACAAATGTTAAATCCTTAGCCAGAAAGTCACCCATATCCTGTTGTACATTCAGTAAGGTATAATTATACAGAACAAAGTCACTGTGGGAGCTTCTTGAAATAATAGGCTCCGTACCAAAATGAATGTTCATAATCATCTCCTCCTCCCCCGTCTTTTGTTCCTCACATTGTTCTGCCTCTGAATTTGAGGAGGATTTTTCTTCTTGGAAGTGTTCACCAAGTGAAAACCCTGATTATCCTGTTCCATCTCATCATCCATGACAATGTTCTGTTGATTAAAGTTGTTTGATGCCACTACTTGTACATGACCCTGGTTAGGGACCTGAACATTTCCGTTAGCATTGTTATTATTGAATCTAGGGCTCCTTCTTAACCCATGCCTTTGTTCAATTGGAAAATTGCTATTACTGAAATTGTTGTTATTAAGCCTCTGGTTTTGCTCCCCAATATTGTCCGGTTGATCTGTGGCCCCTTCCGGAACCATTATGGGTGCTTTAGGAGGTTTAGGATAGGCACATTTGTTACTATAATCAGTTATATCCCTAGTTAATTTCTTTTTCTTTGTGACCAGAAGTTTTTCCATACTTGCTTCAATACTGGTGTAAATGCGACAGTATTCATATTTATATCGGAAAAACTCTCTGTCCGATATAATAGATTTTTCCAAGTTTTCAAGCTCTTCCATAAGAATAACTATGTCTTTTGAATAATATACTATAAGAGCTTGTAAAAACTCAGTGCTTTGCCTGTCGAACAGGTCTAAAAGTTCTTGATAAAAAGGAGAACTGTCCAAAAGGCCGGCGGGAAATCGCCATTGTCGTAGGCCTTTAGGAATGACCTTATTCCTGATACACTCAGTTAGATAGGAAACCTCTAATTGTAGTTTTTTGCATTTATATAGCTTATTGTCAAACAAGTCAATTTTGTCCGATAAAGTGCCATTACTTGGAGTTCCTCCCAAAGTGGATGAAACATGGGGGTGGAACTCCTGACTAAAGAAATTGTTATTAGACAAAAAGTTTGACATTATGGGTATTCCCTGCTTGTTTGGAATACCCTCTATGTTGTTATTTAAACGCGTATTAATAGAGTCATTACCTGATTGTAATTCACCAGGTACAGATTGGGAACCTCTGTCGCCAGGAGCAGAAAGTTTGTTGCTGCTATTTGATGATCTGACATCAGTGTTATGAAGCCCTGGGGACCGTTGCCCATTTGGTGGGGTTGTAGAACTTCCATCAATAGTAGCAAATCCGGGCGCTGGAAAATTGTTACCGGTTCTTAAAGCCGGTAACGCCATTGCGTCTACCTTCTGTGTTAAGGCATCTACCCTGCCCAGTAGAGCCTCAACGAGTGCTGTTAAACTGCAGCCAGAGTTGCCGCTGGATTCGTTATCTTCGTTCCGCTGCGTGAAGAGTTGTGGAGAACCCTCTCCGGTTCCGGTCGCCATCGCAAAGCTCTGCACCAAGCACACAAAATAAACCAGTAAAATCCAAAGACGATCAGGAACACAATAAGAGAGAGCTCGTATTATAAAAATAATTTAATATTGCCACACAAGTGAAATTAGCGCTTTCGGCAGGTAATATAACCCACCTTCATCAGATTACACAGCAGAACATAAAAAAACTTCATTTATGCATTAGAGCATCGAATGTGCCCAATTACATTAAAGTGCATTTTTTGAACTATTTAGTTACCGTAGCGACCTTAAAGTAAGATCGCTACCTACATGCTTTTGCTTACTCTATTGACATCCATAAAAATGCATGCATTTAAAACCGCAAATATTTTAAAAAAACATTAATGCATGTGTTACTTATTTTAAACTAACCCATGTCAATTCCCTTGTATTACGGCAGGCTATCGATATGTTTACTATAGCAAAAGTTAATGCAAGGGAAAGTTATTCACTAAAAAATAAAAAATAGAAAACCAAATATGTATCTTTCTCTCTGCACTTTGCATCCCCAGGGTGACAGTAATGTAAAGTGTCATTGTACTTTGTATTAAATATAATTCTATTACAATGCCACATTTTATTTAAATATTAAAAAGTAATTATATTGTACATGCATTGTACTAAATAAATCTAAAAATGTATGCAAAATCTCATTTTGGTACGGAGCCTATTATTTCAAGAAGCTCCCACAGTGACTTTGTTCTGTATAATTATACCTTACTGAATGTACAACAGGATATGGTTGACTTTCTGGCTAAGGATTTAACATTTGTTCCGGCTAGACATATGGACATAACTAGGACTATAATAGACCTTAAAATTTATGTTAGAAAATTAAACTTGAATTTTTTAATGGGGAATAATACTCAGGTCATTAATAGTCTTAAGGTGTCTAGTTCTTACAACCCATTGTTACATCCAATTCTATCTACTTTTGAAAAAATATGCGAATTGGATCTATGGGCAATTAAAAACCATGTCACACATAATAATATTAAGGGTGGCAATAATATGTCAAAACTCGAATGGGACTTTCTACATTTGTTACAGGATTGTAATGTCCGAGTCATGAGACCTGACAAAGGAGGGGGTGTGGTCTTGATGGATCAATATAAATATGTTGAATATATGATGGAACATCTGGATACAACGGCTTATGAGCAGGTATCATTAAATGAGATCCATGGTGCATATAGGAAAATTTACGGCACTCTCAATGACCTGTTTTTGGAGGGGTTTATTGATTCAGATATTTTCCATTACTTGGAGATGTCTGCACCCAGAATTCCTGCATTTTTTGGTGCACCTAAATTACATAAGCGACTACAGGCCCCACCATTTAGACCCATCATAGATGGAAGAGGCTCCATTACATATGCCTGTGCGAAATATGTTGATAGTATCTTGAAGCCTCTTATAGGAGCAGTTAAGCACATTTGTAAAGACTCTTGGTCTTTCTTGAGGGATATTAGCAACCAAACTTATTCTGTTGACTCTGTGTTTTTGACAATAGATGTCAAAGACCTCTATACGGTTATACCCCAGGATTTAGGCTTATTATGGGTCAGGGAGTTTTTGTCAAATAGGGATGCATCGAATGACATCATTTATACTGTTGAAACTCTTCTTGAACTAGTGTTAAAGAATAATTTTTTTACCTTCGAAGGGAATTTTTACCTGCAAACATCAGGTGTGGCCATGGGCTCGCCTTGTGGGGGTTCATTTGCGAATGCAGTAATGACCCATTGGGAGGATGAACTCTTGTTCAAAGATTGTATCTTTCAAAAACATATTTCCTTTTACACAAGGTATCAGGATGATATCTTTTGCATTTGGAAAGGAGATACATCAGTTATTCCACAATTAATTGAGAACATGACAAAAACGACTGAATTCCTTAAATTTACATACTCGGTGGCTGATTTGGAAATCAACTATTTGGATGTTCTCCTATCTAAGGATACTATCAATAACAGATTTAAAAGCACTATATATAGAAAGCCCACATATTGCAATTCATTGTTACACTTTTCGAGCAACCATCCGTACCACCAAAAAAGATCAGTGATCAAAAGTCAACTGGTCAGGGCGGCACGGATGGTGACGGACGACAATGACTTTCAAATGGAATGCGAAAAGTTGTCAGCTATGTTTACATCTAGGGGATATCCCCCAAGCTTAGTTGATAACATCATATTAGAAGTTACTAACAAAAGAACGGGGGGTCATTTCTTACCCTTGCTTCCTGTTATAGAAATTAATAATCTGGATGCTAATTCTGAAACCCCAAGTCTACTGGTTGAGGTTTCCACCCCAAATTTAGTTAAGCCAAATTATTGTTGTAGCTTTCTACACACATATTCTTTAGATTTTCAACCAATAAGGGAAATTATTAACAAAAATTGGGAGGTAATTAAACAGGACAAGGGTTTGTTTGCCTCTTTTGGTGACAAACCTAGAATAACATATAGGAGAGGAGACAACCTCAAATGTATAATGGAAAAAACTAAACAAAAAAGGATGTCCAATTGTCCACCAGGGATGTTCAGATGTGGAACATGCAGTCAGTGCACGTACATAAGGATGGGTACAACTTGTAGCATAAATGATACGGAATATAAGATCAATGGCCACTTTAATTGTGAAACAAAATCAGTGGTCTATGCGGCTCTATGTAACCTATGTAAAGCATTTTATATAGGAAAAACTGAGCGCAAATTAAAAATTAGAATTTATGAGCACACAAATGCAATTTCCAAGCATGACCAAAACAATGCTCTGGCTAGGCATGTATCTGAAAATAGTGGACATTCCTTCAAGTTTGTCATTTTGCAACAAAGAAAACAAGATATCAGCGGGGGACCTTGGCAAGTTCGCCTAGAGATTGACGAACTATGCTGGCAAATTCGCACTAGGGCACAGGTTACACCAGGCATCAATGAGGCTCTTTCTATCAAATGCGTCTTGAAGTGGTTAGCATATAATAGGTAGATATAAGGTAGTTCATGTCACTAATGTGAATATTATGCTTGGTCATACATCATTATAGGAATGAAGTTGTAGATTTTATCATATAATCAAGGCTAGTTTAATAATACATAAAAATTAACATCAAGCGTTTCATTTATCCATTTATTTAATGGTAAATTTATGTATTAATATTGCCTTAAAGCAGCAAGAATAGGAATTGTTCAGACATAGTGAGATTTTGCATACATTTTTAGATTTATTTAGTACAATGCATGTACAATATAATTACTTTTTAATATTTAAATAAAATGTGGCATTGTAATAGAATTATATTTAATACAAAGTACAATGACACTTTACATTACTGTCACCCTGGGGATGCAAAGTGCAGAGAGAAAGATACATATTTGGTTTTCTATTTTTTATTTTTTAGTGAATAACTTTCCCTTGCATTAACTTTTGCTATAGTAAACATATCGATAGCCTGCCGTAATACAAGGGAATTGACATGGGTTAGTTTAAAATAAGTAACACATGCATTAATGTTTTTTTAAAATATTTGCGGTTTTAAATGCATGCATTTTTATGGATGTCAATAGAGTAAGCAAAAGCATGTAGGTAGCGATCTTACTTTAAGGTCGCTACGGTAACTAAATAGTTCAAAAAATGCACTTTAATGTAATTGGGCACATTCGATGCTCTAATGCATAAATGAAGTTTTTTTATGTTCTGCTGTGTAATCTGATGAAGGTGGGTTATATTACCTGCCGAAAGCGCTAATTTCACTTGTGTGGCAATATTAAATTATTTTTATAATACGAGCTCTCTCTTATTGTGTTCCTGATCGTCTTTGGATTTTACTGGTTTATTTTGTGTGCTTGGTGCAGAACTATATATTTCTTGGCATTGATCTTGGGGCCATGGCTCTGTCTCCAAGCATGTCTTTCTGTAAGGTCCTGTAGAATATCCACATCATTTGGGGATTCAATATTGTCTCCCAGTGTACAGTCATCTGCGACCTTTGTTTGCCGGTGTCCCTTACTGTTGGACTGTACTTAAGAGCAGTAGATGCCAAACAAGGGTGGTGCCAGGACTGAACCCTAAGGTACTCCAACTGTCACTTGTCTGGGGCTCAGGTTGGTGTCACCTACACTTACAGTATGGGTTGTGTCAGTACAGCAGTTGGCAGCCTATTGGGTGACATTGGGATTAATGGCAAGCTTGATACATCTATCTATGATTCCAGACTGGAGGATGGTGTCAAAGGGCTTGGCAAGGTCCAGATAGGCTGAGTGAACCACCTTACCCTCATCCACGGCTCTGGAGATGGAGTCACAGTTGTCATTCAGGTTGCAGTGACATGATCAGCCCTTCACAAACCCAACCTGGTTAGGGTCCAGTGTTTGCAGGTTGCCAGTGCCTTTGTTTTAATTTCCATGATAATACATTCCATGGCTTTACAGATCAGGCACATCATACTGCTGGTTCTGTAGTTCCCAGGATCCAAGGTGGATCCCCCATTGTAGACTGGGATAACTGTAGCTGTGGGCCACACAGTGGGCACGAAGCCTGAGGTGTGACTATGATTAAACATGGCATACAGGTGAGGTGCCAGTTCAGTTTTTAGATCATGTAGTACACAGCCCGGGATGTTGACTGGTCCCATGGCTACTGTTGTCATAGCTCTGGAGAGTGTGGTTTTTACCTATGTGGCCATTATTACCGGAATATGGCAATCTATCCGTGTTGAGATGGGGCCTTTGGAGGTTGGGCGGGGGTGCAGTTTGCACTAAATCGATCTGCCAGGATATTGGCAATATCCCTGGGAGCAGTAGATTTAATACCATCCTGTTGTAGCTCACAGCAGTTCTGAGCATTGCCATTTACATTCCTCACATAGCTATGGAACAGCTTGCAGTTGTCTTTGGCATCTTTGACTATATTATGTTCGTAACTAGCTTTGGTGGATGTTATGAGGGATCTCTGCCTCTTACTGTAGCTGGTAAGGGAGTATTTTGCATCCTGGAAATTCCCACATTTCTGCAACAGTTTCCTCCTTCTGTTGTACAGTATGTTTATGGCAGGGGTCCACCACATTGGCTTCCTTTTCTTGGTGGGGAACATCTTGGTTCAATATTGGATGGCACAATTCATGCACGGGTGGATGTGCTCGTACAGTGCCTTCATGTATGATTCAGCAGTTGTCCTGTCAGTTCCAATCTGCATGGGTATCATGATGTTAGTCACATCTGACATGTGCAGCATGACATTGGCTTTGGAGATGTGTGTTACGGAGGTTTCCTTACTGGAGTGTGGGGGAGGGATGTTGATGTTAAGGGTGATTAGCTCATAGGCATACCTGACCACCGATGGGTGTGGAGCACTGATTTCCCATGTTGGTAATGACCAGGTCTAGGATATTTGAGCCCCTGGTGGGACTATGGGTTACTTGATCCAGGGCATTGGGAATTATGACTTCCAAGAACAATTGAGCATACAAGTTGGTACACAAGTAGGTTTCCCAGTTAATGGCAGGGTAGTGTAAGTCATCCAGTATTAGGGTATTTGCTTGTATCATAATATTTCACAGTATGTTTCAAAAGCTGTAGTGGGTATCATGGGGCATGGTGGGTGATCTTTAGCAAGCTATAAAATTTGGAATGCAGTCTAACCTACTGTTAGTTGCATTGGGGTATTTCAGACACATTCTGTTGGGCAAGTAGCCTGGTAGTGTGAATATCCTTGGTGAATATGGACACTCCTCCACCTTTATTATTTTAGTCCTGGTTTGGTGGCCAACAGATGTGTACCTGGTATTGCAGGGGTGCTCTCTGGAGGCTTGGATCAGGTCTCTGTTACTGCACAGTTATCAATGTTCTCCATTTGTAGGTGTGCGTAGTGACAGTGAATGGCCAAAAAATCATCGATCCCTACACACACAGAATTTCACAGCTGCCATGTGTGGGAAGAGAACTCCTACCTAACTAGTATATCACACTATAGCATTACACAATTATAGGATGCACCACAGAGATTACCGGGCTACATCTTCAACAAAGGTGTATTTCAAAGTGAATGACATCAGCAAGCATGCCAAAGAAGGGCAATGGAGTTTGTAGTGATTGTGAATGCCCTCAAAAGCATTGCTCCCTACACAGACAAACAGACACACACACAAACATCCACACTTGCCATGTCGGGGAATAGTACTCCTACCTAACTAGTTTATCACACTATAGCATTATGCAGTGATTGGACATGCCACAGAGATTACTGGGCTATTCCTTCCCCAAAGGTGTATTTCAAAGAGAATGACATCAGCAAGCTTGCCAAAGAAGGACAATGTAGGTTGTAGTGATTGTGAATTGCCTCCAAAGCATGCACCCTACAAAGACAAACATCTATACTTGACATGTCTGGGGACAGAACTCCTACATAACTAGTATACCACACTACAGCATTACACAGTTATAGGACACGCCACAGAGTTTACTAAACTACCCCTTCCCCAAAGGTGTATTTCAAAGTGAATGACATCAGCTGACTTGCCAAAGAAGGGCAATGGAGGTTGTAGTGACTGTGAATGGCCTCAAAAGCATTGCTCCCTACACAGACAAACAGACGCACACAGTTGCTACATCTGGGATTAGAACTCTTACCTAGCTAGTTGATTATACTACAGCATTACACACTTATAGGACACACCACGGAGATTACTGGGCTACTACCCCAAAGGTATATTTCAAGATGAAGACATCAGCAGGCTTGCCATAGTAGGGAATGGGGAGTGCAGTGTGTGTGCATGGGCCATAACCCATTCATCTAGAGGCAGACACAACAGTCAGGCACACACAGATTTATATTCCACAGGTATGTGCATACAACTGCTAGATGACTACTGACTTGTACAGTCATGTTACACAGTTAACACAAGCACCACAGACAATATAGTGCTGAGGGATACCAGATGCAAATGTCTACGGTGATTGACATTTGCACATCATGTGGTTTTAGTCAATTGGGTGTGTGCTGGGTGGGGCAGGTCTCATGATGGAAGGCTCTTTGTCACTGTCACTCTCTTCATCACATCTATGTATATGTATTTTGGCCTATTATAGTGTGTTGTCCTTGGATATATGTGTGTATTCCTATCCTATGTGTGTGCAAAGCATGACTGGTGTGTACTGTGGAGTGTATGCACTAACATCTGCAACTGTCAGATATATATGGTACACTGTTGTTGCCAGACATGGGTGTGTGAGCATGCCCAGTATGACCTTTCAGTATGTTGTTGTCTGACATGGCTTTACGTGTGGGAGCATGCCCAGTATGACCTTCTGTATTGAATGTGTGAATCCATTCCAGGTAGATTGTATTCCAGTGCAGACTTTTGTGTGCTACACATACAGCTAGCAAACTGTTTCTGCAGGATATCTGTAGATCGGTTGATAATATGGGGTCAAAATGGGCAAAGGATAGTGGGATACTGTAGTTAATTGTGTCTGTGCTGCTTCTGCTACATGGTCCTAGTGTTAGCAGAGATATTCAAACATATGTACTGTCATACACTGTGATGTTTTATGCCATCAAGTACTGTCAGGTATACATATTTGCTTGCAGTGATGTCCTGGGAACACAGGGTGAATGCAGCTGTGTCGAGTATTGTGGTCAGCAGCCTACACATTCTTGCACAATCAGGCCATTCTGCAGGGGAAGCTGCAGACACTTGCTGCTGGGCTGTGTAAATGGCTCAGTATCTTGGTACAGTGGTGGCAGAGGATCCCATGCTTGTACATCCATCAACGTGACAGTATGGCTATATCCTGCTGTGGCCATACCTCACAGCTGTACAGATTCACACAGGTTACCCAGAGGGAGGGATCATAATTCTGGACATTACCCCTTCACATTGTGGTTTATGAGCAGGTTTGTAGCCACCCGTTCTTGTGTTTGCAGCCAGGGATAGTATGTGCCCATGGCTGAGATTCGGACTTCACACACTCCATACCACCCATGCTCCCACCCCCACTATTATTCTGTCCTCTTCCATACATTATGCAAACATTATCTGATATGTTCCCTATAGTTATCACCTCATCCCAGCAGTAATTTGGTGTTGGTCCACAGTTCATGCAGTAGGACATGGTGGACATGTTACTGGGCTTTGTCCACATGGCCTTGCATTTGGGTTCTGTGGACTGTGTTATGTTGTTATTTGGGAGTCCATGACATGACATACATTGGCAGTACAGGTGAGACACAGGCCTCTGGTAGAGGACTGTAGGCCATTTGGTAGTGATGCAGGCCAGCTGTAGCAGGCCATTGCATTCGGATTTTCTCACAGTCCCAGACTGCAATACACTATATTCCCCTGGGGTGACAGGATATCAGGGTATGTGTGAAGGTGTTCGTGCCAATGCTTTCTGTCAGTATTGATCCAGTGGTGTGGATGCTGACAGGGTGCTGCTTACAGCTAGGGACACACATGCATGAGACACCTGCTCTGCATGCTGCATTCTTTCACTATTGCCATACACAGGTGGGGGGCATATTGTACTCATTCCCAACAGCAGGGATAAGATCGGAGAGGTACCAGTGGGTGGTGGTGGGGTGAACTGGGTGCATGTGTGCTATGGACACTACTTGGATCTAACTCACAGATATGCATGGGGCTTTCCACTTATGCTGGCTTGTGCAGGGACATCAGCTGTTTCTCAATACTTCATTCCTATGACTTTTGTGGTCTGCCAGTGTTTGGCCAGATGACATCGGTATTCCCTACTACAAGCCCAAATAATGTGCTGCAAACCTGTATGTACAGTTTCAAGGGTGTGTCCATTTGACAGTTACATATTATACACTGTCTGGCTGGGATACTTCCCCCTGTGTACTGCTTGTCTATCTGGGCCAACATTCATGCCATGTCCATCTTTCAGATGATGACACATATTACTTCCATACAATTACTATGGCTTACTTCTGGAATGTGTTTTGCTGGGAAGCATTGTGTTTTGCACTGCAGTTGTGAGAAATTGGCCCTGTCATCAGCAGTACTGGGCAATGGCCACCAGTACAATCCTCACTATGCATACATACTGACCACTCTCACACAATATACAACACACCCCAACCTAACACATACAGACCTGCATATTGTACACATGCTACAATCTATCCTGCTACCTTGGCCAGCTGAGGTAATCTGTGCTCCACTGTAATTATACCTACACATACATGTTATTACATTTCTACATAGGATTGGGGGGGCACAACTGACTGTTACTACATTTCTACATAGGATTGGGGGGGGGACACACCTGACACTTTAACACATTTGCTATAACTGTACTAGTATTTTAGGTACTCCATTTCATTCTGTTTTCTAACCTATCATGCTGACTAGAGGCATATCAGTGTAGTACTACAGGTCTTAGGTTTGATTGACCTACATTTCAGTTTCTGACTTCTTACCCTTCAGAACTAACATCCCACTACCAGACCAATTGTAGTTTGTCTGTGTAGGTCTGGGGGGATGTTCTCCATAGCCATCAATCAGAGGCCTTAGGACAGCCTTTGCTTGTGTTTGTCTACACCTGCCCTGCTGGCTGAGACTGTTGTTGGGTATGTAAGCCTCCCTGACTGGTATGTGTGTGTCCTATGGACACACATGTTGCCCAGCATATTTCCTGCAGTGAGTTTTGTCACCATGTCTAGTACTGGCTACTATGGTGATACCAGTATTTGTTACAGATATCATGCTGTCACTACAGGTGTCTACTATCTGCTGGCATCCCATTCAGCCACCCAATTCCCTTGCCTGCTCACATCCATACCATAGATACAAGTAACAACACATACTACTTCATTCGGCAATTGGTAGGAAGAATGACTTACATTGTGGCTGTGCCAGTATTGAGGATGGTGCTGGAGGGCTGACTATGTCAGATGCACAAAGTACACTCCCTATACATGGGTAAGCACAGGTAGTGTTATGTTTGGCATCCCTTTTACTGTATTTGCGAGTCAGAGAGTGGTGTCATTCCCTGGGTCCCTACCGTGTTAGTGTATGTGCTATGCGTTGGCTCTTGGCCAAGGCCTGGGCATACTGGGCTAGCCTCCTTCTGCCTACTGGGGCAGGCTCAGGTTCTTCCTCCTCTGAGTCACTCTGTGCCTGTGCAGGCCTTGGTAATGGTGGGTTGCTGTGTGGCCCTGCCCCGTGCTGTTCCTGCTGCAGCTGCTTCCGCAGGATCATATTGTGTAGCATGTCACATACGATGACAATTTGGGTACATGTAGCTGGTGAGTATTGTAAGGCTCCACCAGATGTGTCCAACCACCGGAACCATGAGTTGAGCATCCCAAACACATGCTGTATTATGATTCTGGTCTGTGCGTGTGCCTCATTATGGCGTTCTTGTTCAGGTGTGTGTGCATTTCTGATAGGTGTCATCAGTCATGGCTCCAGTGCGTAACCAGCATCCCCAACTAGGTTACTGCAAGGGATGTCCCTACTGGAAAATCTCTGGTACAGCTGTGTCAGATGCCAGATGTGGGAGTCGTGATAGCTTCCAGGGCAGTCAGCACACACATTCATTATAATGCCCTGGGTATCGCACACGACTTGGCAGTTGATGGAGGGGAAGCCTTTGCGGTTGATGTAGACCCTACCCCACTCATCAGGTGGTGTTTTGATGTGTATATGCCTGCAGTCTATAGCACCCACTACCTCAGGGTATTCTGCTATTTGGTGAAGAGACGCATTTTGTTGCCCAACGCCTCATGGATATTGGGAAATATACGTGCTCACCGGCATGTGCTGACATGGCATCCAGGAAATGGTGGAGTACCCTGGATGCTGATGCCTGTGAGATCCCCATGATATCCCCAGTTGGACTTTGGAAGGTACCTGTGGCTACTATTCTTAGGCCAACACATACCTTGGTATCCACTGGAATGGGTTCCTCTCAATTTGTTCTGTGTGTGAGGTGTGGCCGACACAGCTCAACAATTTGTTGTAGGAGGTCCCGGTCCATCCTATAGCACTCCACTATCTCCAGCTCATGTAGCCTCTGATAAGTTATCCTGGGTCTGTACACTCTTCTTCTTCTCCTCACTGTGGGTTGGTTGACAGCATTCTCATCCTCACCACCCTCAGCCTCTTCCACATGTTGATGTATGATAGCTGTTGCAGTCCTTATCATTTTGTTACTTTTGTTTGGTAAAATTTCCCTGCTTGTGTACACTGGTGGTATAGAGTATGTGGGGAAAAAACAGAGGGTAAGGTGTTTGCATAGTTTATAGTGGTGTGCTGGGCTAGGCTGGTCTGCTGCCTGTGTAATTGGATGATTCTGATACATTTCACCTGCCAGCTATGCTAGTTCTCCTTGATTACCTTCCTACTACTGTTTTCCCTTCCCATTGCCTTCCTATTTAAGCCCGGGGGCACACCACACAAAAACAGTGCTCAGATGTGTACAGAGCTGCTATTTCCTGGTTTAGTTTTTTTTTTCTTTAAAACCTGGTGCGCGGCGCGCACACCCACTTAGGCAATGTAAAGAATTCTAGGCAGCTTCAGAAACAGCCCCTTGCTTAGCTCTGCTTAGCTAAGGGCAAACCCGAACCTCAGGACTCCGATAAGCTTACAGTATGCGTGACACACTCCCCTATGATGTCAGCTAACTCTTAGGCTTGCACCACAGTATTCCTGCACTTACACAGTTGGGTGCTGGCTAGCAATGAGAGGAAATCTAGGATTCAGTATCATTCCCCTCATTTGCATAGGATTGCCTGTTATTGCATAGTTACAAGTCCCACACTGAACCTTCCCCCTTAGCAACCACTATTCACTGGCCATGTTGTCTTCTGCCTTTTTTTTACATTTTCAGCCCGATTCCATTTGCTCGCTGCTGCCTTACGCTTAAACAGCCGAAATCGGCTGAAAAAATAAAAGTTTTTTTTTTTTTTTTTTTTTTTTTTTTATTTCAGCAACTGTTTTTGATGCCAGTGGTCATATATTTGGCCATTGCCATGCTTTACATATACTATACGCCCTTTATTTGGAGCTGTCATGGCTCCATTTTGTAGTTTGCAGAAATGTACTCGATTACTAACCGAGTACATTTCTGCACACTACACTAGTCCTGCACGGCTGTCTGACAGCTTCCTGGATTGCAAATTCACCTCATTTGCATGGTTTTCATCTGCAAATGGGGTAATTTGCATACAAGAGCTGTGTCTCTGCAGGAATAATCCAAGAGCACTCGTGCATGTCCCTGGAGCTTATTCCTGGATTGCACAACGGCCATATTGCCTCCAGCAGCTCCTGCACTATTCTTGCACAAGGTGCAGAGCTTGCTGAATCTGGGGGAGTGTGTCTCACAGGGCTCTGTTCTAGGCCCTTACTTGTTTAAATGGTATCTTTCAGACCTAACTTTTTCATTGAGGCGCTCTACAGTCTATATGCAGATGTCTTGCACCTGTGTAAACTGATTACATGTGTTACACATAAGGCATGTCTGCAACAAAACTTAACTAAATTGACCATTTGGGCACAGGAGAATAATATGCTGATAAATATGTAAAAAACTAAGCATATGAGATCTGGGAGGCATAAATTGAAAAGTGAATATTTAATACAACACACAGTGATTGAAACAATAGATTCATTTAAGGACCTGAGTATATGAGTAGATTCAGCTTTGAGTTTTTCTAATCATATCAACCAATTGGTTAATGGTAGTTATAGAACTATAGGTTGTATAAAAAGATTTATAAAGTCGAGGAAATCAGAAATGATGAAGTCGGGGCGTGGCCAAGGATGAACACAGGATAGCAGCAGATTTCTTCAGCTCCACCAATTTCATTACACTGACAGGAATTAATTACTTAAAAAATTAATTTTTGAAGTAATTTTTTTTCTAAATACGTTTGTTTTATATAGTTCTTGAACTATATCTAAAAAAGAAAGGAAATCTTAACAATATTCCTGTCAGAAATCACTGTGGAAATTTTCCTGTCAGTTTATCAGTCTGAAATGAGTTCCAGTAAGACAAATTCTCAAGACTCCAGCATCAAGAAAGAACTTCAGTCTCTGATAATTATAATCCAGCAACTTACTGATAAAATGGATAAAATGGATACTAAAATAGACACATTCATAGAAAAAACTACAAAACAAATAGACCTGTTACATACAGACCTGCAACAACAGAAGATCCAGATGACAGGCATAGAAGAAGCTGTGAATGACATGGAAAATAGAATCCAAGAAGAGGAAATCAACATTGAGTTTCTGCTGAAACAAAATACACATTTACAAACAAAGCTGGATGACCTGGAAAATAGATCTAGGCAATAACATTAGGATTTTGGACTGCCAGAAAATATTGAAGGTAACAATATTACTTCTTTTTAACAACTTGGCTCCTAAAACTTTAGACTTACCAGAAGCATTCTCTTTTGGTATCGAATGAGCACATAGATCTATAGCTAATACTAACTCTAACAAAAAATATCCTAGATCAGTTATAGTTAGATTTCTATCATCTTTTGATAAAGAGATGGTTCTTAAATCTGCTTGGGCTAAAGCTCCTGTTAAGATTAATGAGACAACTGTGCGTTTTGACAATGACTATTCTTCCATGGTAATAGCTAAAAGAAAAGTTTTTCTGCCACTAATAAGGGAGCTTAAAAAAGCACAGTTTAAAACATACCTTCTGTTTCCTGCCAAGCTTAAAATCTTCCTTCCTGATGGTCCTAGGGTTTTCGATGGTTTAGACTCTGCTTTACTGTTTGTCAAAGAGAAAAGGATTTTGGATAAAATAGAAGAAATGGAATGGGCTAGTTCTTCATTGAAGAGATTGGCAACTGAGGCTTCGTGGAAGACTTCAGAGAAGAAGAAGAGACTAAAAAACAAATGATTTGTTATATGTTTTTTTTCTCTCTTATCATTTTAGTTCATTATTAATCTTTTTGAATATAGTTCCTGCATTTCCAGAAAGCCACAAATATTTTGGAAAAGATTTAATCAAAGTTATTCTCTATGTGCAAAGAAATGTTTTGTTTCATAACCAGTCAAAATACCTGAAGATTTAATGGCAAGCTGTGATTCAATTTGTTTCTCTTTCTGAAAAGAAGTAAGGTTAGTAATTTGATACATTTTTTTATCTTTAACTTTTTTTTCCTTCTCCTTTTATTATTTTCTTTGTTTAAACAATGACATTCTATTTAGATTATGTAGTGGGTAAAGGGTGGGGGAGGGCAGGGAGAGAACAGTAATGAAAATATCATTAATAGAATAATAACATATTTATTCCTTGTAAAAGTTTTTATAAGTTCTTTAAATGCTATTTCTAATTATACTTTCTTGATTATACTGCTTATGCTTGTTTGTAAATAATCTGTTATGCTTTAACTAGTAATAATCAGAACTAAATAAGAGTAAATAATATGTTTTATTTTTAACTCTATTAATATAAACAGTAAGTAACATTCCATTGTATATACTTCTTACAGCTTTCTCTTACATGTTTTATTTATGCCTCACTCCCTTTTATTTTCTACTCTCTTTTTCTTTTCTTTATTAATATATAGAAATGCTTTTGATTGTGTGGGCACAGTGAATAATAGGATTTGTATGAAAATTGAGTTGGGAGAAGAATGTTGAGTTTTATTGCTTGTTGGTAATTTTGGGCTTAATTTCACTTACATAGAGGCTGTAATGATCTGTGGAATACATTGTGAAGGTTTTGTCATGTTTAGATGCATTTACACTGCTAAATGAATGTTTGTCACTAGTTTTTAATAAGTTTCCCGCCAAAATGTTAAGGGAGACAATCTGAGATGTGGGCTGTCTCATGCACAGTGTTCATGAGTTACTTCAGAAGCTTCAGCTCACAGAATTCTCACAGAGAAACTGAAAGCAGTTAGTATAACCTTTGACATAGTTATCACACTGACACACCACAGATTCAGGAAAATACTCTATTCATAAAATGTCAGTTATAATGTTTTATTTCATAACCAGTCAAAATATCTGAAGATTTAATGGCAAGCTGTGATTCAATTTGTTTCTCTTTCTGAAAAGAAGTAAGAGGCTGTAATGGTCTGTGGAATACATTGTGAATGTTTTGTCATGTTTACATACATTTACACTACTAAATGAATGTTTGTCACTAGTTTTTAATAAGTTCCCCGCCAAAATGTTAAGAGAGACAATCTGAGATGTGGGCTGTCTCATGCACAATGTCCATGAACTACTTCAAAAACTTCAACTCACAGAATTCTCACAGAGAAACTGAAAGCAGTTAGTATAACCTTTGACATAGTTATCACACTGACACACCACAGTTTCAGGAAAAATACTCTATTCATAAAATATGCCAGTTATAATGAGTCTAAATGATGTAGTTTCTTGTAGTAAGTAAATGTCTTATTTTAGAAGGCATAGAAAATGAAACATTTATTTAAATGTTTTTGAAAATCTACTTAACAGCAGCATAATAATCTGTGTTAAAAATGTGTGTTCCAAACATATACTTTACTATAACTCATTTAATTCATCTGATTGACAAGCATAAATAATCTTATAACTCTATTCTGGAAGAAATGTCATGTGATATATTTTAAAGCAGTAGGTTAGCATGATTGTAAAATCTGGTTACTAAAATGTGTTTGCTGTGCATTATTTTCTATAAAGCAGACAGATTTATTCTAGGGACAGCAAGTAGGATAGTGCTCAACAAGGACATAACTCAGTGAGATCAGATATATATATATATATATATATATATATATATATATATATATATATATATATATATATATATGTGTGTGTGTGTGTGTGTATGTGTGTATGTATGTATGTGTGTGTGTATGTGTGTATGTGTGTGATGGCTTTTTTTTTAATAATGCAAGTGTTTCTGAGAATTTGCATAACTATGCAATATGATTTATAATAATTTTATGAATACAATATTTTACTCTATTGACAATAATGAGTTTAAGTAAATGCTCATATACAAACAATTCAAGATTTTTTTTTTTGGAAGCTGTTAATAGTATTCACATGACAGAAAATAGATGCATCTTAATATATGTAATGTCTGAATCATATTAGCCAAAGTTTTTGATTTAAATGAATGTTAGAACCTAATTTTCTCTCCTCTTGATTTCTAACATCAAGATTATTTGAATGCTATTTGAATACAAGTGTTATATATTACATAGATCTATATAGTAGTATGAACAGTTTTAAAAAAAAAAAAAAAGTTTATTTTAGTTTATATGATGCTGTTTTACCAAATGTGTAGTTTTGTCTTGATAGATAATTGAATTGAAAACTGTTAACCTCAGTTAAATATAACTAGTATTAAATTGATAAGGTGGTAGCTGAGGTAATGCTGCTTAGGGTAGGGGGTTAACTTGAGTAGTAAATACTACTCTAAGTTGGAGTTTTCAACTCCAGGCTGGATGCAAGGTTTAATCCTTACATTATTTTCACTTGTTCATTGTTATATGTATATAGTTTTGACATCCACAATATATTTTGTACACTCATTGTCACTACAAACAAAATTGAATCCTATACAAAATCCCATAAGAGATTTAATAAATACAGCTATATTTAAAGGTACACCTAAAAGAGGAGATGTAACATTATTTATCTTGTTATTTGTTATTTCGATCATAAGATTCTTGAGTTTTAAAATGCCAAATGACATCTTTAAAAGGAATTTCTTTAAACATTAATGGATTGAATAATCCGTGTAAAAGGGCAAGCCTAATAAGATACATTAATTTACACAAGGCCAATCTAGTCTTCCTGCAAGAAACCCATCTCTTGAAAAAAGATATTGATAAACTAGCCACTAATAAGTATACAGTATTGGTTAGTTCAGAGCACACTCAGAAAAAAAGAGGAGTGGCTATTTTATGGAATAAAAGTATGCCCATTCCTAAAACCATTAAGTCTTATCATCAGGATGACAAAGGAATGTTTTGTATGGTTACAATACAAATTAATGGGAAGACTTACACTTTAATTAATGTATATTGGATACCTGGAATTGGTATTAATACAGTGAAACATCATATTGATAAGATCATATCATTCTCTATAGGGGATATTATTTTAGCTGGTGATTTTAATTGTATACTACATGAAAGTGATACTACCACTATAAGGAAAAGAAGAATTACATCTAATGCAAAACATTTAAATGATTTTGCTAATTCTTATCATTTGAATGATATTAATAATCAGATAGATTCAAAATCATTACCATACACCTTTTTTTCTAACAGATACAAAACTTATTCAAAAATAGATAGGGTCTTTATTTCTAACCAGACGGTAACAGATTTAATTAATTCCAAAATCATTTCATTTCCTATATCTGATCATAACTTAATTGTTTTTGAATTCATGATAAAAAATACTCATAATGTTCAGATCAAAAGGATACCAGCATACTTAACTCAGCTAAAAGACTATAAAGAATATATACTTTCAGAAGTACAACATTTTCTAGACATAAATAATACTCCTGAAGTCTCCATTGTCTATGTTTGGGATGCCTTAAAATCATATCTATATGGGCAAAGTATCAGATGGTATAATAATAGAAGGAAATCTTGGGATAAGGAATTGTTAGATATTCAAAGTAAATTAGACTCTTATAAACATAATAATAAAGAAAATATTATGGACAAGAAAGTTATTGAAGAAATAAACAAACTAAATGAGAAATACAAAGAAATTTTAACTCATAAAGTTAAAATAACTTTAGAGAAATATAAGTTTTTGCTTATTCAATAAGCCCCAAATACTTACATAGACTTAAAAATAAAACAAAAAGATTGAATAAACAAAACTATATCAAAGAAATCTTTTCTCTAAAGAAAAAGAAGAATGTTTCTAGTATACCAGAAATACTGGATGAATTTAGAAATCACTTTCACAAGATTAACCATAACAACATTAACATGGAACCTAAAGATAAAATAAAGGAGTTTATAACCACAAACATGAATAAAAAGCTTAATAAACAACAGATTAAACTATTGGACAAGAGTATTTCATATACAGAAGTTATTACACAAATAAATAAGCTTAAATCAAACAAAACACGGGTAATGATGGTATTATACCAGAGATATATAAAATCCTTTCTAAAACTACATATTCATTAATACATAAGGTTTTTATTTTGGCCCAAACTGAGTTAATAACCCCCATCTTGGCAATATACATTTATTTCACCAATTTTAAAACCTAATAAAGATCCAACTAGATGTTCTTCATATCGACCCATCTCATTACTTAATGTTGATTATAAAATGTTTATGAGTATTTTTGCTGATAGATTGAAGACAATCATCCCCGGCATTATAGATATAGATCAGACGGGCTTCATTGTAAATAGAAATACTTTTGATAATATGAGAAGAACTTTAACATTAATTGATTTTGCAAATAGGAAAAAGAAAGATTTAACACTTATTAGTCTTGATATAGGTTCAGCATTTGATTCAGTAAGTTGGGACTATCTGTTTACCTTACTGAAATGCACAAACTTCTCTGATGCATTTGTAAATTTAATTGAGCATTTATACAAAGGAACGCTGGCTTATATTAAGGTAGGAACATATGTTTCACAAAAAATACCCATTCTTAAAGGTACAAAGCAAGGATGTCCACTTTCTCCACTATTATTCACTTTAGTAATGGAGCCTTGGGCTAATTTGATTAGAAAAAGTACTGACATAGAGGATTTTGAAATAGACGAAAATACATCAAAAATTCAACTTTTTGCAGATGATGTTCTAATTACATCAGCAGGATCTAATTCTTCTATGCAGTCTTTATTTGATAAAATGATGAATTTTAAAAGTATTTCTGGTTTAATATTCAATGAAGAAAAACTAAAATACTACCTATATATACGAAAAAATATTCTCATTAGTGATTTTACTAAATATGTACCCAATTCAGGTCAGATAACTTATTTAGGTATAATACTATCTAAAGATATTAAATCTATTATATATAATAACTATAATACCTGTTTTCTTAATATACAAAATCTTTTTAATACCTGGAATAATATGTTTTTACTATGGAGGTGTGACTAACAATTTTTAAAATGATATTATTCCCCAAGTTTTTATACTGAATTCAATCAATAATACTTTCACCTACAAAATAATTATCAAGAAACTGAATACACTAATGTTAAATTTCTTATGGGCACCTAATAGACCTAGGATTGCATTAAAGAAACATACTAATAGCTGGTCTCAAGGGGGTATTTCTTTTCCAGACTTTAATTTATATATTATCTCTTCTATTATAAAAGTTATTACTTTATTAATAGATCAGTCATATATCGCAAAATGGAAAGATTATTGGGAGCTAATTAGTATGCACTTCATGAAAATCTCCTTAACACATAAAAATATGATTGTAAATAACTCCATGTTGTGGTTGCTAAAGGAATTTTGTACTTCACCTATTACACCTAAACATATGGGGCCAGATTCAGGAAGGCTTACACGGAGTTCAAGAGTAGTGTAAGCCTCCGTGTAAGCCTCCCGATTCAGGTACAGCCCAAACCTCCGTGTAAGAGACAGCTAACACGTCTCTTACACGGACTGGGCGTGGAAATGCTCAATACCTCATTTGCAGCTCCAAGATATGCAAATGAGGTATTTGAGCGATCCACGAAGCAGAAACCAGTCCGTGTAACGGACGTGTTAGCTACAGAAATGTACTCAGCTGACAACTGAGTACATTTCTGCAAAATCAAAAACGGAGCTATGTCAGCTCCAAATAAAGGGTGCATATGTGTCATTAAGCATGCCAATGGCCAAATATGTGGCCATTGGCATGAAAAAGTGTTGCAAAAATAAGTTATTTAACTTTTTTTTTCACGGATTATTGTGTTTAACTGCAGCGCACACCAGCAAAGCGGTGCGCTACCTAAAACTGAAAACCGAAGCTTATAAGCCTACAATTGTGGGATTTATGTATTACATGGAATGTCAATGGAGGGACTTGCAGACTAAAAACAATATGGCCTCCGTTTAGTGGTTGTCAAGGGGGGGAAGCTCCGTGTAAGATATGTAACTAAGCATTACTAGGCAATCCTATGTAAATGAGGGTTACAATACTGAATCACACTGCCACATAGGTAATGAGCACTTTCTGAGTAGTGTAAGAGTTAGAGAAGGGGGAGGAACAGAGTAAGAGGTAGGTGACATCACGGAGGGGAAGGATAGAAAGAAATGTCCCAGATTGGAGGGCAATGTAAGGTAACAGATGACAGACAGACATCAGGGGGGGAGGTGTGTCCCAACAGAACACTAGGAAAGTCAAGAAATTGAGGGTATACGCTATCCCTACACTCCAAGTTTCTTGATATACGTGTATGCGCGCGTGTGCGCGCGTGTAAGGCAGGTTCAACATGTGGGAGCGTGTTGCAAACTGTTTACAACGGTTTGCGCGGGTGTGCACGTGTGTAAGGCAGTGTGCGCGCGTTTTAGCATGAATCAGCCTAGCTAACACCGTGTAAGGATGTGTGCGCGCGTGTAACACTGTGTAGGGATGTGTGCGCGCGTTTAAGTGACTGTGAGCGTGTTTAAGCTGGTGTGCACATTGCTCCCCCTCAGGAAACAGAGAGGAAACAGGAAACAACCAAAATACAGGGAAACTGCCAGGGAATACTGCTGGAGTTAATTGGTGGAAACAATTACAAGCAGGCAATTACACAGGCAGACTAGAAGCCCAGCCCAGCACTTAAAACACAACAAAGAGCAGTGAAGGCTGTTTCTCACAAGAGATACTGCCAGAAGCTAAGCTATCAGAATTGAAAACTGAAATAAAGCTGAACTCAGAGCAGAAATGCTAGGGGCTGCCATGGCTATTATAATCAGGCATAGGCGAATTGCTGAGGGTGGTGACAATGCAGATGCTGACAGACAACCCAGAGTGAGGAGAAGGAGAAGAGTATACAGGCCCAGGGTCACCTACTATGGGTTTCATGAGCTGGAGATAGTAGAGCGCTATAGAGTAGACAGAGAGCTCCTGTAGCAGATTGTTGAGCTGTGCAGGCCACACCTCACACACAGAACCAACAGAGGGGAACCCATCCCAGTGGAAACCAAGGTATGTGTTGGCCTAAGAATACTAGCAACAGGTACCTTCCAGAGACCAACTGGTGATATGATGGGGATATCACAGGCATCAGCCTCCAGGGTACTGCACCAGTTCCTGGATGCCATGTCACCACATGTCAGTGATCATATATATGTCCCTAATGACCGTGAAGTTGTGGCCAGCAATATGCGTCTCTTCCAGCAAATAGCGGGATACCCTGAGGTGCTGGGTGCAATAGACTGCACGCACATACGCATCAAAGCACCAGCCGGTGAGCGGGGTAGAGTCTACATTAACCGCAAGGGATACCCCCCCATCAACTGCCAGGTCGTGTGTGATGCCCAGGACATAATAATGAATGCGTGTGCTGGCTGCCCTGGGGGCTACCACGATTCCCACATCTGGCATCTGACGCAGCTGTACCAATCATTTGCCAATGGGGACTTCCCACACGGACACCTAGTGGGGGATGCAGGTTATGCACTTGAGCCGTGGCTGATGACACCCATCAGAAATGCACACACACCTGAACAGGAACGCCATAATGAGGCACACGCACAAACACGTAATATCATAGAGCGTGTGTTTGGGCTGCTCAAGTCATGGTTCCGGTGTCTGGACACATCTGGTGGAGCTTTGCAGTACACACCAACTACATGTACCCAAATGATCATGATATGTGCTATGCTACATAATATGATCCTGCGGAAACAGCTGCAGCAGGACCAGCACAGGGCTGGGCCAAACATCCCCCCACCATTGCCAAGGCCACCACAGGCAGGGGGTGACTCGGAGGAGGAACAACCTGACCTTGTCCCAGTAGGCAGAAGGAGGCATGCCCAGTATGCCCTGGCCTTGGCAAAGAGGCAACGATAGCACATACGCTTGGTCAGTAGGAACACTGGGACTGATACCGCTCTGACTCACTCATTCAATAACAGGGATGCATAACATGACACAACCTGCTTCCAAATGTACAGGAGTGTAGTATGTGTATCCGACAGAGGTGGCCCTGCAGCACCACCTGAGGCATGAATGCCATGTGTTAAGTAATGTAATATCATGTACAATATGCACACCTGAGGACCCCAACTAACATCCATATCCACGCATATGACCCTGTGGAAACAGCTGCACGTCATACAGTCATGTACATGTGCAAACACATGGAACAAGATACAAAATGAGGGTGTCTAGCAATAAATAGCATGGATAACCACACACCCATGTTTGTACCACAACAAGAAGCAACATGGAATAGCCATGGTCAAAAATCAATGGCTAAAACCGACTACTACTATATAGCCTGCTGCAGACCACTGTCCTAATAGCAGGAACTGCCCCAGGCCTATGTCCATAGGTTCATACTAGGCTATCTGCCCTAGGGCATTAATAAGCCTAGGCCAGAGTTTTGTGGCGTCTGCCACCCCTGCAAGTTGATGGATATGCCCATTATTTTGCTGTGCCTCTGTCAAGCAGTGATACTGAGGTTATCCCTGGGGTATACCTGCAATCTCCCATCCATTGGTCAAGATCTCACTTGAACAAAGCCAGTGAGGTGCACAGCCCCACATGTACCAGGATGTTGTTCCACAGCATATGGACTCTCTGGGTGATGAATCTGTCCCTCCAGCACATCCTATTAATATCTGTGTTGAGGTTTAGGTCTCCTGCCCTTGTAGTTCTGATGGATGTAGAGGTCTTGAGGTGAAGCATGTTCATAAAGTCTGGGTTGGACATAGCCTTGTATGTCAGGCACAGATCACCTCTGAGCAGTCAGTAAGTGACTGAATACAGTTGGAATTCCTTCAGTCGGGCAGCATAAGAAATATGTTTGAGACCCTTTCACCTCCTGTCGAGGAATTTGTGGGCCCATCCAATCTGAATGGGGCAGTGTATGCAATCATTGGTGTGATGAGTACAGGGAACGATGACCTCCCTTGATCTAGATGTGAATCACTGCATGATGAGGTGGCCAATGTAGAAGGCCTTCCAAACTACCCTGGCAATGTGAGTGTCAAGCAAAGGTCACTGTCAACCTGGGTGCCCAGGTCCCTGATAACCTCGTTGTGCTTAGAGGATTGCCACCTAGATGGGAAGTAGTGGTAACCTTGTTCTTCCTGAAGGGTATGGCTATGCATTGTTTAGTGTTTAATGTAAGGCCATGGCCGTGGCACCAGTTATCTGTGTCTATGAGACCCTTCTGAAGGATGTCTGTGTCAGATGGGTTTCCAGCTATGCTTCCCAGTTTGCAGTCATCTTCAAACTTTGTCAGCCATAATCCTCCTGTGTTTGCTCGTACTTCTGAAAAGTAGATACTGAACAAATGTGGGCCCAGGACTGAGCCCTGTGGGACACCACTTGTGACAGCTCTGGAGTGTGAACTGGCACCAGCAACTTTGACCCTGTGTGTTCCGTCACTTAGCCAATTTGCAACCCATGCTGTGATGTATGGGTTCACAATTAAGCTGGTGATGTTTTCAATGATACCTGAGTGGGGTATTGTGTCGAAAGCCTTTGCCAGGTCAAGGTAGGCTGTGTGGACTGCCTTGCCCACGTCAATGGCCTGGGTGAGTGTTTTGAAAAAGTCAACCAAGTTTAAAAGGCATGATCTGCCCTTGACAAAGCCAAACTGGATTGGATCCAATGTCTGCAAGTCCCCTATGTCTTCATTTAGAATTCCCATTATGATCCTCTCCATAGCTTAGCAGAACAGGCTTGTCAAGCTGATGGGATGGTAGTTTCTAGGGTTGGTGGAGGCACCTCCTTTGTGAAGTGGGTCCACCATTGCTGTATGCCACTCCTTGGGAACATATCCTGAGGTGAGGCTAAGATTAAACAGCTGCCCTAACTGTGGGTGTAATTACTCATTGCGTTCATGGAGCACACAACTGGGGACACCATCTGGTCCCATGGATAAAGTGTTTTCTGCCTTGGATTGAGCAGTTCCCACCCCAGCAGTGGAGATGTTTGGGGGGGCTACAATCCTCTGGTGTACATACCCCCAGTTGGGGAGGGAGAAATATGCACTGAACCTGTCAGTCAGTATGTTGCCAATGTCTGTAGGTGCAGTGATATCAACATTATTCTGAACTAAGTCTGAGCATATCTGGGAGTTTCCTCCCAGGTTTCAAACATAGGTAAAAAGGCCTCATGATTGTCCCTGGAGTCCTGAGTGGGTTTACTCTCAAAACATGCCTCGGATGATTGTATGGGGAACCCAGTGTTTTACTCACAATGAGCAGGGTGCCTTCCCCACGGATTACGCTCTATCTTGTAGTAGCTCCTTCCTTGTGTTGTACAGCTTGTTTATGGCTAGGGTCCACCAGACTGGATGCTTGCCTGTGGTACAAAGAGTCATTATTATTTGGGATTGCCTGAACCATGCAGTCCTGGAGGTGCTGGTAGAAGGCATTTCTAAGTGATACAGTGGCTTGGGTAATGGTGTCTGCTGGCCTGGGGGCCTTGAAAGAGACCACACCAGTCCTCAGAAATGTGAAGTCGGCATTTGAGAAGGTCTTCACCATTTCATTTCCCATCTGGGGTGTGGGTGGGATGTGGACTCCCACTGAGAATAGTCCATGATCTGATCTCACCAATGATGGGTATATGTCTGGTGTTGAACAGTGTGACCCCATGTTCATGTTGATGTGTTCTAGTATGTTGCCTCCACTTGAGGGGATTGGGACCAGTTGTTCCATGGCATTTCAGTGTATGAACTCTTGGAACCTTTGTGTTAGAGTGTTGTGGCATGATTAGTGATCCCAGTCTATATGTGGATAGTTGGAATCACCCAGTAGGATGGTGTTTTGAGATACATTTATCCCCTTCAGTGTTTGCAGGATAGCTGTGTGAGGTACCTGAGTTTGAGCGGGTGGCATGTAACATGCTACAAACTGCAGAGCAGTCTTGCCTACGGTCACTGGCACCTGGATGGTCTCTGATGCATCATGTGTTGCCACCAACCATGAGGTGAGGGTGTCCTTGATGAATATGGACACCCACCATCCTTCTTGGTGTTGTCGGGATGCTGGTGCCAGAATGCATGATATGAGGTAACACCCGATAGTGACCGCGTGCTGTCAGAAGCTGTGAACCAGGTTTCAGGCACAGCACAGACATCAATGTGCTACATACTGAGAAGGGCATAGAGTGTGTGCAGCTTGAGGTTGAGACCTTGGGCATTGAGCAGCATTACCCTTAGTGTCTTTCCTTTACTGTGTTCTAGGGTGGTAGGTGTAGAATCTGAGTCTTGCATAAAAAGGCACAATGGGGTGGCAAGAGCATCATCTGAAATCCGGAAGCCCAGGGTGACAGGTGCAAGCCGTCCCTTGCAAATCACCGTGGCCTGTCCAGCATGTCATCCCAGGCAGACAGACATTGGACCCCTTAGAATGACACCATAGTCTAAGCAAAATACTACAGCTGATCATCTTGTCTCTGTTTATGTGGCATCATACTTGGTGAAGGTAGGATACTGCCGAAGGTCAGGGTCATACCTGCCTGGCCTACATAATCAGAGGGATCCTCTATGTCTCTTTCCATGTAGTCCAGGGAGGTACATCTCAGGTCGTTCACACCAGCATGGATTATGACTGGGTCAGACCTGTACTTGCAGTTTAGTGACCTGAGTGCTTGCATTATGTGGTGGATTCCAGTGCCCGATAGGCAGCTTACTGTGACCTCCTCTGTACCTGATCTGGTGAGTGGGACATCAGTGTGTCTGACTATGGAGTCACCTATGACAAGTGTGTCCGGCATTGTGTTTGGCCTTAAGGGCTGTGACTGTTTGGCACACCAACTCTGTGGTCAATGTGTTGCATGTGCTGTGCCCTGTGGAGGCAGTTGTGTGAGTGTCTGCTGTGGTGGCCACCGCCATTCTGGTAGACTTCTGATCAGAGCCTCCGAGAGTGTCTCTGTGTGTCTATGTGTATGATCTTAAGTTGTGACAGTGCCATGTGAGACTGGATTAAAAATGTGTGTGTGGTTACCTTCACCCTCTCTCTGGTCTTGCTAGTCCTATGTTGAGAGAGCTCAGCCTCCACTTTGGCTATATAGTTGCATCTCTCACATGTATGTGTGTTTTATGGCAGAAGGAGAGGGTTGTCAGTGTACATGAGGCAACTGTAACAGTGCCTCAATATTCCCAGGTTCACCAGCTGAGCAGGAGAGGACACTAGCAACTGATCCCTAGACATGCTAGAAGGAATAGACAAAACAATGTTGGAATACAGGGAGATATCAAGACCCCCAAGGCACATGATACTGTTTGATTGACAATAGCTACACATACACGGTGTTTCATAGTGTCATAGTGTACTACTAGGCTATCTGCCCTAGTGCATGTATAAGCCTAGCCATAGTGATGTGGCTATTGCCACCCCTTATAGTGGTAATAAGTGTACAGAATAGATTCTGAATATTGTGCCTCTGACTTAGTAGTGACACATTATGACCCCTTACGTAATTGAATAACATGACTGTGTCTCTGTCTAGTCTGTGCCTCTGTCT
Source organism: Protopterus annectens (assembly GCF_019279795.1). Classification (NCBI taxonomy): domain Eukaryota; kingdom Metazoa; phylum Chordata; order Ceratodontiformes; family Protopteridae; genus Protopterus; species Protopterus annectens. Next base: position 1,083,007,794 of record NC_056741.1, read on the forward strand.
CATATGCAGTTGTCCAGATGTCTCCTGAAGAGAGTCAGTGAGGGACTCTGTCAAACATGAACTGGGATACTCTGCTAGAGTGTGAGATGCCTCTGAGTTATGACTCTGTCCCTCCAGCATGTCCTATACATGTATGTGCTGAGGTTCAAATACTCAGCTCTCATGGCTCTGGTGGATTTGGATTGCTTGCAGTGGAGTATGTCCACCAAATCCTGATTGGACATGGTCTTGTATGTCAGGCATAGGTCACCTGTAAGTATGCGGTATGACACTGAACAAAGCTGGACTTCCTCTATTCTGGAAGCATATGACATGTGTTGAAGAACCCTGATCTTCATGGTAGGTACTTTTCGGGTGCAAAGGTGCAAAAGGCAGGATCTGCCCTGTACAAAGCTGAACTAGGTGGGAACAAGGGTCCGTAGGTCAGTAATGTGTCTGTGTAAGAGCTCCATGACTCCTCCTATATCTTTGCAGACAAGGCTGGTTAAGCCTGTGTGGTGGTAGTTGCCATGGTCTGTGGAGGCATCCCCCTTGTGGAGTGGGACCACTGTTGCCGTATGCCAGTGTTCAGGTACATATCCTGTAGCAAGACTAAGGTTAAATAGCAGTTGTATATATGGGTCCAGCCCCTTCTGGAGTTCACATAGCATGCAACTGGAGATACCAACAGGTCCCATGGATGCTGTGTACTTGTCTTTGCTGAGTGTGGCTCTCACATGGACATCCAAGATGACAGTGAGGTTACATACAGCAGTGATAACTATCTTGTTTTGGGGGTGAGGGAGGGGTAAATTGCACTGAAGCTGTCCGCCGGAATGTTGCCAATATCTGTCAGGTCACTGGAATATATGTTGTTGTGTACCAACTCTGAGCATATCCGAGGGTTCACAACCAGGTGTCTGACATAACTGAAGAAAGCAGTGTGGTTACCTTCATTGTCTTTGGTGATTTATGTCACCAAGTTGACCTTGCATGTCTTTATGAGATAATGTAGCTTTCTACTAGTGCTGATCACAGCTGTCTTCCCTTTTGGAGATGTAGCTCTGTCTTGCATTAGTAACCCTCATCTGTCATACAGTTTGTTTATGGCTGAGGTCCACCAGACAGGACACTTTCCCTTTGTGGAGAGGGTCCTGTTTTCAGTTGTGATTGTATGGTCCATGCTGTCTGACATCTAGCTAAGGGGAGGTCATTCTGGTTCTGCAGTTATCTTTCATCAGCATTAGAAATGACCACAACAGCCCCTGTGGGGTGTACCTCATGCACACACATCCAGCACCTGTAAAGTCCACAACAGTACCTCACCAGGAGTACGACAGAGCTGGAACACATGTAATGTGTAGTCTGATTAAACAGAGTGCAGCTCCACACACTGCCATGCTGTCCACCCAGATGCAAGCTGTGCCTGATGTAGAAAGCCATGTCCAAGCTGGAATCAATGCACATGCTGCACCTTGTACAATCTGAATGGCAGGGAGCTATGCACATGAGGGACCTGAACCCCAGCACTGACATATATAGGACAGGCTGTACTGCATTATCCAAAACACAGAAGCCACCCCACACATGAGTAAACTACCAGTACAGGTTGTCCATAGAGACACTGGTTGAGTCCCTCAACAGGAATCCTAATGAGTGGATGGGAGATGGGAGGTTTACCCTGGGTATCAATGTTATGTCACAGGTAGACAGAGGCACAGTATACTAAACAAGACATATGACATGTCGAACTACGCTTACAATGTGTTGATGGACAAACACATTCTCCGACTAGCATTAGGTCAAGATACCTCTTGAACACAGCCAGCAAGGTGCTCTGCCTCAAATGGACCAGGATTGTATTCCACAGCATAGGAGTCTCTGAGTGATAACTCCATCCCTCCAACATGTCCAACATACATCCCTGCTAAGGTGTAAGTCACCTGCACTAGTGGTTCAGGTGGATCTTCTGAGTCTGAGGTGGAGCATGCCCATTAATCTCTGTTTGGACATGGCCTCGCATGTCAGGCACATGTCACCTCTAAGCAGACGGTATGTGAGTGAATAGAGTGTGAGTGTCGTCAATCTGGCAGCATATGACAGCTGTTGGGGTTCCTTGATCCTTTAGGTGGGGGACAGTCAGGGTGTCTCCAATTGCTGCAGATGTTGTGAGATACAGCCAGAATAGGGCATTCGACTCGATCACCGGTCTGATAAGTGAAGAGTACAGGGGAACAATGACCCACTAGATCTGGATGTGAATCCCAGCCTGATCAGGTGGGCAATGTAGAAGGTCTTCCTAGCCACTTTAGCAATGTGAGTCTCAGAAGAATGGCGACTGTTAACCTGGGTCCCCAGGTCCATGATAACCTCTTCTGTGCTTAGAGGATTGCCACCTATATGGTAGCTTGGGGTCACCTTGCTTTTCCTGAAGGGTATGTCTACACATGTTGTGCACTCTGACTTCAGGCCATGGCCCTGGCACCAGCTATCAGTTACTGTGAGTCCCTTCTGAAGGATATCTGTGTGTGATGCACTGTCCACTATGGTGCCCAGTGTGCAGTCATCTGCTAACATTGTCATCCAAAGTCCTCCCATGTTGGCCTGTACTTCTGGGAAGTACATGACAAACAATGGGGCCAAGGACTGAGCCCTGTGTGACACCACCTGTGACCAGCCTGGAGTCTAACATAGTGCCAGCAACTCTAACCCTGTGGGTCCCGTCCTTAAGCCAGTTTGCAACCCATCTTGTGACATATGGGTTTACATTTCAGTTGTTAGGGTTTTCCACAATACCTGAGTGGGGTATTGTGTTGAAAGTGTTTGCAAGGCCAAGGTAGGCTGTATGGACTGCCTTTCCCCAACAATGGCCTAAGTGACCAATTTGAAGATGTCAACCCAGTACAAAAGGCATGATCTGCCCCTGACCAAGCCAAAATGGGATGGGTACAATGTCTGCATGTCCCCTATATCTTTGTTTATGAGCTCAATTATGATCCTCTCCATAGATTTGCAGACTACACTTGTTAAGCTTATGGGGCAGCAATTAACAGGGTCTGTAGAGGCACTGCCTTTGTGCATATGTGCATATGTGCACAACTGGACCCTAACCAGGCTGTTGTGCACACTATGGAAATGTAAAGCAGTGATAGGACTAAAGGCCAGGATACTGACCACTACAGTGAAAGTACTGAAACACTACACTAGACAGTGCTACAGTGTTAGGTCAGTATGAACGGATGTTGACAATTGTGTGCAAAGTATCCCATGCAAAACCTGCAGGCACAGTATACTCCCTGTTTTGTTCACACAAAAAGCATTCGGACAGTAACTACACAACATGGCACAGAACACACAACCATAAACTTCAGGTATTTGTTGAAGGTCACACTCATCCGCAAATGTGATGGGCTGCAGAGTTCAACATATGTAAAGCCCACACTGGGCATGCTCACACACTTAGATAAATGAGACATCTTTCACACAACATGCCACGGGAAGGCTGAACTGGGCATGCTCACACACTTGGTCCAAATGTTACCCCTAGCAAATGTGAAAACACACCAGAGGATGCTCATCCCCCTTTCTAGACACTGATCATGTAAGCACCCTATAAGTATATTGGAGAAAAGGGTTCTCTCAGTAATCCAAATAGCGTGCCGTGCTAATGCGTCTGTCTCTAGTGTCATAACATAGTTAGGTAGGGGTTTGAATCCAGCAGGTGGCAAGTGTGCGTGAAGGGGTGTAAGTGTGTATGAAAGAAACATCCCTTTTGGCAACTGGGAAAACACACCACAGGATGATCATTCCACTTTCTAGACTCTGATGATGTCAGCACCCTATAAGTATATTGGAGAAAAGGATTCTCTCAGTAATCTGAATAGCGTGCTGCGCTAATGCGTCCGTCTCTAGTGTCATAACATAGTTAGGTAGGGGTTTGAATCCAGCAGGTGGCAAGTGTGTGTGAAGGGGGTAAGTGTGTGTGTGAAAGAAACATCCCTTTTGGCAACTGGGAAAACACACCACAGGATGATCATTCCACTTTCTAAACTCTGATGATGTCAGCACCCTATAAGTATATCAGGGGAAAGGAAATTCCCCAGTAATGCGAATAGCGCGCTGTGCTAATACGTCCGTCTCTAGTGTCATAACATAGTTAGGTAGGAGGTTTGAATCCAGCAGATGGCAAGTGTGTGTGAAGGGGGGGGTGTGTGTGTGTAAGTGTGTATGAAAAAAACATCCCTTTTGGCAACTGGGAAAACACACCACAGGATGATCATTCCACTTTCTAGACTCTGATGATGTCAGCACCCTATAAGTATATTGGAGAAAAAGATTCTCTCAGTAATCCGAATAGCGCGCCGTGCTAATGCGTCCATCTGTAGTGTCATAACACAGTTAGGTAGGGGGCTGAATCCAGCAGGTGGCAAATGTGTGTGAAGGGGGAGTAAGTGTGTGTGCAAGTGTGTATGAAAGAAACATCCCTTTTGGCAACTGGGAAAACACACCACAACTTTCTAGACTCTGATGATGTCAGCACCCTATAAGTATATCAGGGGAAAAAAAATCCGCCAGTAATGCGAATAGCTTGCTGCGCTAATGCGTCCGTCTGTAGTGTCTTAACATACCCTAAGTAGGGGTTTGAATCCTGCAAAGAGAATGTATGAGTGTGGTTTATGTGTGTGCACTATGCTGGGAGGGTTAACTGCCTTTTGCCAACTGGGAGAACACACTACAGGGTGCACATCCCTCCACCTACACACAGATGATGTCAGCACCCTCTAAGTACAGCATTAGTAAGGATTTCTCCAATTACTGCAAATAGCACACGCTGCTAATGTGTCTGTTTCTACTGTCATTGCACAGTTAAGTATGGGTTTGAATCTTGCAAATGGAAAGTATGTGTTTTACTGTTGGTGGGGTTAAGTGTGTGTGCACAATGATGGGGTGGGATGTGGCTTTTGCCACATGGGGCTATGCACTGCAGGGTGGTCATTACCCTTAACAAGCAGTGATGTTGATAGCACCCTATACAAACAAAACTACAAAACAGAAGGTGGTGGTACTGATAACACATGTAAGGTAACACTTCTTCAAGTAATGTCCACAAAACGGAGTAGGATAATCAAACAATTCTTTTATTCTATACAGACAACATGACAACAGACAACTAACTGCCAGTACTCAGTATAGTGTTACATGCTACTGTAACATGCACATGTACCAGAATATACCTAGATAGTGTTCTGAAGCCTGAATGTGGCAAGTGTGTGGATGTGGGATGTGTCTGTGTGTGCATTTCCGTATGGGAAACATGTTTGCTGTGGCAATCAGGGTACTACAGTACCTGATGCACATTACATCTTCCAACTGATGAGGTTGCCTGAACCCTGTGAGTACAGGTAGAGAAGGGATGCCAGTAGTAAACAACATAGTGCACTTCTGAAATGTGTACCTGTCATGTATCAACAGCTACTCATGTAGGGTGATAAATAATGGGAATGGCAGGTGAGTGTGTGCATCTGTGTGGGTAGCAGGGTGTGTATAGATGCATGTGTGACAGAACAGATACATGTAGCTGAATCTACATAACAGCACAAGATGCGCATTGCCATAGTCAATGTTAGCATGTGATGGTGTGCAGCTGGTACACTTTGTTAAGTAGTATGGGTGCAGATAACAATTGAGGACATTCATACAGTTACTGCAGCAGGACTGCTGGGATATACACACATTTATACTGCAACAGTCAACAGTTACCAACATGTTACTACTTATACACATCTATGTAGTCACCCTGTGCATCAGCAACGTGTTTACCTTTACCTGCACCGATGTTGTAGTATGCAGGAGGTGGCACAGTGTCATCATATGCACAGGGTGTGGGTTAGGTATGCCCAAGCCGGCCACTGGTAACACCAATTGACATGTGTGTGTATGTGTGTTTGTGAGGGGCAGCAGTACAGGGTGGACCGTTGTTGGTGCAGTGTGTGTGTGTATGTGTTTGCCCTAGGTGTTAGGTTTCCAGGTTTCTGCATGTGTGTAAGCACGCACACAGTCCCACATAATGGCTGCCATGTACAGGGTTTTGTGGACAGCCACAGACTGCACCTGTCAGGTCATCCAGATCAGTGTCTGTGGGCACGGACACGGTACCTGTGCCTGGCAGGGTGCTACGGGCGTATCCGGTACTAACCCAGACTGGGTACTGTCATCGGAAGCAGGGGTGTGTTGACTGGACACAGTTCCCTGTTGGGACTGTCCAGAGCCACGTGCACGTGGTCTCCTGGGGCGTCTGGATGACAGCACAGACCCAGCATTGCTGGGGCTGGTGCTGGTACTTGAGGCGCTAGTGGGCCTGTTGTCATCCGGCCACTGCCAGCTGGTGCTCTTGCTGGCATACCGCCATGCCGACGTCGCAAACGCACACCATCGCCCTGGCCCATGGACATCTGGTTGTGGAGCAGCTGTTCTATGCCCCCACAACGTCTGTCAACGACATCTGTGAAGTTACGGATAGCATTCGCAACATCATGCATGCCGTCTGTCATGGCTATGCAACATGCTCTCAGCTCCCTCAGACCCTGTCTGGTGTACCTTTCCATACGTGCCTGTGCCTGCATGACAGTTCTAAACATAGTGGAGGTTGACATACCTCCTTGGGCACGTCGGCCAGAGGCAGTACGGCCACGGATGCCCCCACGAGAACCCATGGGCGACTGTCTGCGTGGTACCATTGGAGGCCTCTGCACATGGCTGCCTTGTGAGGATGCATGTACCACAGGTACCACATTACCCTGATCTATGCCCACTGCTGACTGTCCATCACCTAGGGACAATGGTGACAAAGGATGTAACGGCAGGATGACTGTGCGCATTGACGGGGTTGAAAGCTGTGTACTGTCAATTGGCTGACCAATGGCGGACCCAGACACACCTTCCTGCACCATTACAGACATTTCATCATCATCAGTACCTGGGGCACAAGATTCAGGTTCCCTGCTGCAGGTCACCAGAGCAGCACCAGAACCTACGGGAGGAAAACATGGAACACAGATTACAGTCTCAATACATATTTGAAAGAGATGCACTTCAATACTAATGCACACATTCAGAAATGGGCACATGCACTCATGGACACTAACACACATGCACACTTGGGCACAGGCACACTTGCACACATGCACACCCCACAGTAAACACACACATCAGTACCGTGTTACACTACTCAATTTACTACCTGTCAATTACAGTTATTGTGAACACAGTCACCAGCATGTCTACTACAGAGTTACACTACTCTTCCTAGTTTTATAAATTGTTTTACAGATAATTTTAAAAGACTCACCAGCATGTATGGCCTGCCTCATTGCTACATGGGAGGGACCTGGAAGTGTGAAGAGAGTAATGTCAGTGGGCACATGTGTGCCATTCATTTTGCACATGATACAGTACAGTAGTACACTAGTTCCCTTATACACATCAGCTGCACATCATGTCTGTATATATATCATGATGACAGATACATACCACATGCACACCTTATGCGTGCATGAAGTAACAGCGTACAGAACAGTCATATGTACATACCAGGAGTTAACTCTAATCTCACCCTTACCTCTCTTCAAACGTCAACTCAAACTGTACTTCCAAACCCACTGGCTTTGTTCTTCTTGGAGTCCAGGCTAACGTCCCTCTCCCTACCCTCTCTTCACCTTTAACCCCTCATTGTGCATAGAAACTAGCTTCTACCCTGTTTCTTTCACCTTGATGTCCTTCTATGCTCTGACCTACTTCTCCCATCCCTCCCACCTCCTCTTGACTGTCTTCCTTCTTTTCCTCACTTCCCTTCTTGACTCCTGCCTCTTCCATATCATTGTATCTGTCATACTCCTTCTACTTTTCTACCCTTCTGAGCCCTAACTATTATGTATATGGCTTTTGCCTTATTGCATAACCATTATGCTTTAGGTAGGATTGCTTTGAAACCAACGGTACATTGTGTATGACTCTAAACTGTTTGACTTCCTTACATGTATGTTGATTTAATTAACAGGCTGGTGTACAATTCTATTATGTTGGCTGTCTGTAATGACAACTTGTCTGTCTGCCTTTATTACGTTATGTGTGGAGCTTTTCTCCACAGGCCTCTACTGAAAATGAACTTATATCCAGCTAGACTATCTGGGTCAACAAATGTAAAAGTAATAACAATAAATGAATATGGCATCTTACCTGCACGCTCGCTGTCTTGCTGCTGTGTGGATCCAACCTCCATCAGGATGCATGATGGTTGCTGTTGTTCTGGGGCTGGATCCACAACAATTAGCAGTAGCCCCTCCTGTCTGGTGAGGGGGGGATGTGTGGCCACCCCCCCACCTGTGGCAGCCTGTTGCCTGCGGATATCTGCAGCACGCTGGCGGACATTTCTTATCAAATCACTGCAGTGATGTCTCACCTGCTCATATGTCCTATCATGCATGCCAACATCATTTATCCTGCTAACAAGGTTTTGCCACAGTGCAGACCTCTCCTGCTGATTCTGGGTGGTGCATGAGAACAGGATGGCATAGTCACGCACCAGGCTCTGGTGGATCATGTCATCCTCTGCAGCAGAGTAGGCAGGATTCCGTTTAGGTGCCATGTCTATCTGGAAAGGTACACAAACAGGTTATCAGCATAGTATCTCAATAATACATGGTACACATTCTATACAGGTAGTGTTAACTTCTACTTATTACTGATTGGTTAAAACCTGATTACAGTGTAGCTATCATTCTATGTCATTTGTACTAAGTACTTGGCCTTCAGACCAGTTGTTTTACATTAGGGAGGTTGGTGGCAAGCACTGTGGTGGCAGGACACATATCTTTCATCCATTGAAGTTGGGAACTGCTGATTGTGGGCCCAGTGTACAAGTGTATTACTTCTGGTATGGGCAGTTGGCCTTCAGGCCAGTTATTTAACATTAACGAGGTTTGTGGTCTGCACCCATGTGTGACAATAGGCTGTACTCTGCCATTCATAGCTGGGGACATCTGGTTTCAGGTTTATAGTGCCTGCATATCTGAGCTGTATCTTACTGACATTGCTACACCTTGTTTGTTGTAGCAAACACTACATCCAGGCCTCCTGCATCTACCTTTGTTTATATGCTTGTTATCTGTTAGCTTGTTATTTCACTGGTATGCTACATCCACATAGTACACATCTTTGCAACACCTCTGTGACTCACTACTGTTATCTGCATTGCTTACTGTACGTACTTCCATGTTACACATGACAGCAAGTGACTGCTTGTCATTGTTGCATTTACTTCATTGTGACACATTGCACTTAGGTTACCTGGCATTTGCTCACTGACGCTTTTATATCAGTCAGCAGTTGTAGGTAATGTCAGTACACCCTCACTCCCCACTGGACCTTGTTTTCAATCATTAGTGATTACAGAGTTCACAATAGTATTCTAGCATGTCCAGAGGTCAGTTGTCAGTTCCCTCCTCAGTCCAGCTGGTGAGTGTGGTACTCCAGAGACAATGTTAGAACAGATGCATGTACACAGACAACCCTCCTCCTAACAACAAATTCAAACTCATGTGAGTGATGCAACCATATACCAGACTGGAGGCTAGGCTCTGTCTAGTCAATACCGCCATAACCAGTCACGTGGCAAAGGGGATCACTCACTACACTTCCAGTCTCACGTAGACCTACCACAACAGCGGACCTAACACATGATCACACATGATCATACTTGTAGGCTCAGACCACAGCTCTGCCTATGCAGCAGAGACCTCCTAAGCAGACATCCAGGCAACCACTACCACATAAACGAACATGTGCAACACATATCACACAAAGCCAATGTGCTGAACACTCACAGCCATTAACAGTTAACAACACACCTCATACACCTGTACTAGGTGCCTCTATCATCAGGCACACTCACATCACGTTCACCAGGCTTAACGAGGTGAGGGTCACGGTGTGCAGCCTGTCAGGCACTATGAACTGCCACATAACACAAACAGTCAGGTAACCCCAAGGCAGGTACAGGTATGACTCAGTCAATGTCCATGCTGCTGTGAATGGCCTGACACATTCCTCCCTGGACTACATGACATGAGACATTACAGAGCTCTCTGAGCACGTAGCCCGAGACAGTTTGACCCTGACCTTGAGTAGCATCCTACCCTCACCTAGAACAATGCCACAATATCAAGGCACAATGATCCCTTCCAACAATTGACTGACATACTGGTGTCATTCACAGGTGTGCCAATGCCTGCCATCTTGGGGTGGTATGCTTTGCTAGGGACAGCTTGCACCTGTCACCACAGTCCTATTGACATTTGGCGGAGCCTCCTGCTACACCCATAGTGACTGTATTAGGCAAGGCTCATAAGGCAAATCCACATCCATTTGTATCACAAAGGATGAGGAAGTAAGAGTGATGCTACTCAACACTGGACGTCTAGACCCAAGGATGCACGCACCCAAAACCCTACCTAGCATTCTGGACATCGATATCTGTGCAGTAACATGAACCTGTTTCAGGTTTCACAGGAGCACACCAGTACTACCACGTTATAGCTGTTACCATTCTTGTTGGCCACAACACTTGAACAAGGGAGGGGGAGTATCAGTATTCAATGCAGATTCCCACGCCTCAACATTGGTGGCACAGTACAACATAGGTGTTAGGCCATTGAGTACAGAAGACGTAGTTGGGGACCTGGGGAAGAAACATGGTAGCGGTCTGTCATTTGTCTACCACATGGCCAACGTGGATTGACAGACATGTTATATAGCCCAGCTAATCATGACTGATTCACATGTATGGCAGGGGAGGTCATTGTGCCTCTGTACTCATCCATCATCAGGCCTATAATTGCGTACAATGCACCTTTTGGGATGTACCTAACCAGACACCTACAGCAACTGGTACAGGACAACAGTACATCATCAAGGGGATGCAATGGCTCACACAGATGTCATATGCTGCCCAGGTAAAGTGAATCCAGCTGGACTCAGTGGCATACTGCCTGTTCAGAGGCAATCTGTGCATGCCATATACAGCCATGTCCTACCTAGCAGTAATGAACGTGATGCACCTCAGGCAATCAGAGTCCCATACAGCCACATGCTCAGGAGAGCTGGACCTCAGCACTGACATACATGGACATGCTGGAGGGGCATATTCCTAACCGAGAGGCTCCCTTCACTCTGTAATGAGCTCACACTACTGGTTAGGCAGAGTCCCTCATTGACTCTCTTCCATAGGAATCTGGATGAGTGGATGGAGATCATAGTTGTACCCCAGGTATCACTTCTATGTCGCTGTTAGACAGAGGCAAAGTATACTAAAGTCGGACAAGGGCATAGCAGCATAAGATGTGATTGGGTGGCAAAGACAAACACATTCTACTAGGCTTACCAATGCCCTAGGGCAAATAGCCTAGTATGAACCTATGAACTGTTCATTCTCAACTGTTCGAGCTCATTACAGAGTGAAGGGAGCCTCTCAGTTAGGAATTTGCCCCTCCAGCATGTCCATGTATGTTCTATTCAGTCGCCAGCTTGCTCAGAGGTGACCTTTGCCCAACATACAAGGCCATGTCAAACCCAGATTTGATGAATATGCTTCACCTAAAAAACCTAGATCCATCAGAGCCACAAGGGTGGGAGACTTAAACCTCGACACGGCTATTAATAGGACATGCTGGAGGGATAGATTCATCACCCAAAGACTCCCTATGCTCTGGAACAAAATCACGGTATATGTGAGGCAGAGCACCTCGCTAGCCTTGTTCAAGAGAAATCTTGACCAATGGATGGGAGATCGCAGATATACCCCAGGGATTACCTCCGTGTCACTGCTCGACAGAGGCACAGCAAAATAATGGGTATGGTTCCCCATACTAAAATGGTGGCGTAAGCCACAAAACGATGGGCTAGGCTTGTAAATGCCCTCGGGCAGATAGCCTAGTATGAACCTATGAACATGTGTGTACTGCTATAGTACATCTGCCATATGTTGCATGTGTGTGTGTTGTGGGGGATGCACAGGTAATGGCCAGATACTTCTGCACAGGTGACACGTCTGACACATTCTGGGTGTTCATCCATACATACTGGATGTGTGCTGCCATCCAACCCTGTGATGTGGACACACATTACTCAGCCTGGATATACATATCTGAACAACACCACAAGCACAGTACACTACCTTGCTATGTATGCATGTTATTACACAGTTATTCAGTAGTTATGACAGTGATGCTATCCATGCAGCCCACTGGGCCAGTGGAAGCCACAACACACACCGCCAGCACCTTTGCATATGCGTACCACAGACATCCCACATACTGCATGTACTGTGCACACAGTTATCTAACCCAGAACAACTGCACACCACTTATTAATCCTGTCCAATGGACTACAGATACAGGCATATTGTATAACAATAGTAGGAGGCTACTGCAGCACAGGGCAGATTCACATGACGGGAAGGCATCTGTTGTCTGCAGTGTTAAGATGCTTCACATTCACCAAATGCACAGATATTGCCAACATTGTTGCAGACAGTTTAGGTGCAGGTACCCCCATTGTCCTACACACGTGTTATTAGTTATCCCAGATGACTGTAACCTCCCTATCCTCTCACATGTCCAGGTGAGAGCCACCCTCATCATTGCAGAACACATATCATCACTGTTACGAAATGGTATCCCTGGATGTGTGCTACATTCACCCCTGGAGGACATAGCACCACATGACAGACTGATATTAATCCCTGGCCATACTACAGGATATGTACCTGAACAGTGCCATACATACACAGTGGTCCCACACCAATGAGGAGGAACCTCTACTGACCCTGGGAACTACTGCATCATATGCACAACTGGCCTTGTGTTCTAAGCTATGGAAGTGTTAGTTATGGCCCACATGTACAACAATATTACATATGTTTATATTTCATGACTATGTACACACAACCTATCTCATGGACATACCTATAGATAGTGAACTATGATACATTTGGAGGTGTCACAGTATACACAGGATTAACCTGCTACTTTGCATTACCTGTGTTTGTGGCAGCTGTTGGTGTGTCACTGGTGCTGCTTGAAGTTTGCTGCTGCTGCTGGTTTTGCTGCTGGCTGTCTTTATTTCTGTTTTGTTCTGTTTTGTTCTCTCTCTGTCTCTCTCTCTCTTTCTCTGTCGGTTTTGTGCAATGAATGTATTGCATGAGTGTAGTGTGGGTACGCATTGCTTTTGTAGGTATCTGCATAGGTCCATGTGATGGCCTCTGCACCAATTGTAAGGCAGCATTTGCTAATTGCATGCAGCTGGGTGTGTACTGATTGCATGTCTCACTGTGATTTCAGGACACTGCTATAAAAGGGTATGTGAGATAGGCGTTGCCCTTTCAGATTGTAGGGCGTGGACCATGCTGGTATGCTGTTGACAGTGTTTTGTGAGTGTGAAGGTTAGTACATCTACCATGATTCATGCTGTGTTGTAGATTCAGGTTGCTGCATTTATCTTGCCTGTTCCCTATAGTGAGTGTGTATGCATACTGACACCTACAACTATATGTCATATGTATTGCTATATAAATATATATATATATATATCTGTGTACATATACATACTTTCATATATGTACATTAGTTGACATTATTGGGTACAAGCTAACAATTAGCAGGGCTGTTTCTGTTAACACTACACTAGTATGGGAACCCAGTAATTGGGACTATAAAAGTCTGCATGACATGCTTTGGGTAGTAGACATACTATATTGCCTTTATCTTCATTCATACTATTATGTGTTCCACTTATTTAGCACTATATTCCTGTATGAGAGTCATGGCTTAGTGGTAGGTCATACAGACTAGTGTTACAATGGTCTTGTGGTAGGGCCTACTAGTATGCTCATATTCTGCTTTTGAGTTGAGTATAGGGCCTATCAATCAAAGTGCTGGAGGCACCTTTAAGCAGTTAAAGGGCTTAGTAGGTCTCACAGGAGCCAGGCTGTGTTGCAGATTCTGGTTGCTGCATATATCTTCACTATTTCCTGTAGTGAGTGTGTATGGCTACTGAGACCTACAACTATATTTCATATGTATTAATATATATTTATATATATGTATGTGTAGATATACATACCTTCACATATGTACATTACCTTACATTATTATGTACAAGCTAACAGGTAGCAGGGCTGTTTCTGTTCACACTGAACTAGTATGGGAATCCAGTAATTTGGCCATTAAAACTCTACCTGACATGCTTTGGATAGTACATCTCCTATATTGCCTTTATACTGATTCCTACTATTACATGTTATATTTATTTTAGCACTGTGCTCTTGCAAAGCAGGCATGGCTTAGTGGTAAGTCATACAGACTACTGTTACCAAGGTCCTGGGTTTGAGACTGACAGTGGGAATTTTTTTTACTTTGCAAACTTTCAAACTGAGTACAGGACTTGTCAATCAAAGTGCTGAGGCCACCTTTAAGCAGTTAGAAGGGTAAGTAGGTCACACAGGGGTCAGGCTGTGTTGCAGATTCAGGTTGCTGCAATTATGTTCACTGTTTCCTGTAGTGAGTGTGTATGGCTACTGAGACCTACGACTATATTTCATATGTATTAATATATATTTATATATATGTATGTGTAGATATACATACCTTCACATATGTACATTACCTTACATTATTATGTACAAGCTAACAGGTAGCAGGGCTGTTTCTGTTCACACTGAACTAGTATGGGAATCCAGTAATTTGGCCATTAAAACCCTACCTGACATGCTTTAGATAGTACATCTCCTATATTGCCTTTATACTGATTCCTACTATTACATGTTATATTTATTTTAGCAGTGTGTTCTTGTAAAGCAGGCATGGCTTAGTGGTAGGTCATACAGACTACTGTTACCAAGGTCCTGGGTTTGAGACTGACAGTGGGAATTTATTTTTCTTAGCAAACTTTCAAACTGAGTACAGGACCTGTCAATCAAAGTGCCATAAAGGCACTTTTAAGCACTAAACCAGGTCTGCTCGTTTGCTTGCGGAGCTCACGCATCTTGCACTGGCGGTGAGCTCCGCTAACACAAGCGCACACCAGCTAATTTCTTTGAAAGAAAAGAAAACGGGGTGACAGGAAAGTGGTGAAAAGGGGTCACAAAGAGGGTAAGACAGTAGGGAAACAAGCGTGGGATTTGCAGGAGGGATGTAGGTAAGGCCCATAGATGCCCATGTCTTTGGCAGCAACAGCTGTGCATTTCCATGTATTTTGGTGAGACATTAGAAACCTTTCACCCCTGAGAGAGGTGTCAGGACAACATTAATAGTTGTTGTAGAGCCAATTGTAATTAACTGTTTCAATGTCAAGCAGACATGTGTGCGACATGGACAGCTATGTATGGGGCGTAATTTTTTGTGGGTACAGAGTGCCCTTTTTTTTTTTTCAGGTGAGAGTGGTATGTCAGGTGAAGGAAGTCGGTATAGCTGGGGAGGTAGGTTGGGTAGGTTAACAGACAAGACAGACAAGACGCATACAGGGGCAGTGTATGACACACGTGGGGGGGTTACACAATTGACGGGGACGGAGGTTGGGATTTCCAAGATGCATGAGCCCACAGATGGCAACAGTGGAACTGATATCCCCACCCATAGGCAGTTGCCACTGTTCCTTCACAGCCCAGGACGGGGCTGTGCTGGGGCTGTGTGCGGGCAACGGCCGGGGACGTTAGCTGTGCCACACGAGCTTCGAGCTGGCGTAGGGGCCCAAGAACAGTGTCTTGGATCTCCCTTCGCACCACAGACCGGACACCGTGGAGGGTGAGTGGACGAACCCCTCCGGCCACACTTGCAGAGGGGGACAGGCCCCATCCCCTGCAGCGCTTCCACCCGAAGGTGGCACAGGGCCACCGGAGGGGGGTCCGGCCTGGGCACTAGTGCCAGGTGCAGTCACCAGCTGAGGTGGGAGAGGTGGGTCCGCTGGGACCTGCCTTCCCAAGCGTTCTAGGTTTGTGAGTAGTTATGTTAGTTTGGGTTAGTGGCATTGTATTCCATTCAGATTAGTTGTAACAGCATGCATTGGTATTCCCATCAAACAAACACCCAGATATTAACACCATTGAACAAGGGGCATATCAATATCACATGCATTATTTGAACAGAAATACACAGTCAAACAACATGCAGGGTTGATTAATGGAAACAGGCCATCAGATTTGCAGGTATGAACAGGGCACATGCACGAACAGACATGCATATATTTTTGAAACGGACAAATGTCCATGATTAATGAAATGTTCACATACCATTATTTAGTGGGTGTTGTTATATGGAATTATAGGGTTGGGCGGAGATAGAAAGTGATGACACATTCATATGTTACACATTGATTTACATTTATAATAGGTACACAATTAAGTTGAGGCTGATGTTTCAAAATAAATTTTATTTGACTGTCAAGCTACACCTGTTACAAATACATCACTATCCTACTTATTTTGAATCTGATCAGATACATCATCCTGCTACACTTTGATGACAGGACAGGGGACAACTATGGCTGTTTAGTCTGTCAGATAATCATTCATTCTATCTGCAAATTGTTTACTGTGATCACCATATACAGCATTTGGCTAGACATTCCAGATTCTGACACACTGAAATCAGTTTGGTATATTAAGTTGTACTTCCCACATGCATTTAGTTCTGTAGAAACACACTGGGGCTAATATATTCGGGGTTATTACTACTTTATTTATTCATACATGACCCTTTCTGTCAGTCTCACACTTCCTGCAAATTCACAGTTCAGGTTGCTACTTCTAGGCTTTGTTCACATGTTAGACTAGTGGTGATTCATACACTTTCCAACAGCCTCACTTCTGTCATGATTCAGCATTTCAACAGGGGATATATCTCACATGTGACTACCTCAGATTCTGAAGCTGTACTCTTGAGACTACTGCAGGTTACACTATATTTAATTAATGGTGGGACATCTGTATGACAGCACTGTTTAATTCTATCAATTATATTTCCAGTTACACTTGCATACTGATGAACTTGTTGCAGCCATACCTGCAGACTTTCAAATCTTACTTGCACATTATATTACTTTTAATCAATACACTGCAGTGTTCTGATACATGCTACAGTATAATATTTATTTACAAGTACTGGGTGGGGTTACTAACCTGCACGGTGGCGCATCCGCACCAGCCTACGGTCATGCATCTCGCGATTCATAGAGCGGACACCTGCAGCTGTAATACAAAAGAAGTAATATTGGACTACACATCTCCATGGTATCAGCTAGTTGAAATCCTTACATACATAAGTAAAATGTAACTTACTCAGTAGTGGGGCGTTGGGCATATCCCGGGCTTCCTGGATCCATTCGGACAACTGGTCTTGCTTGCGTCGTTTCAAGTCCGCATGGTGGTGACGGACCTGCTCACCAGTGCGTGGAATGCCAGTAGCACTGGTCAGATCACGAGCCAACTGGTCCCATGCCTCTGCCCTATATGCTCCCCATGAGACCTGGCCCTGCATGAGTTGGGCCTCGTGATGGTGGACAAGGAGCCAGACCATGTATCTGGACTCCTCAACGCCCCAACGCTGTGCTCGAAAGCAACGTCCCTCACCTACTCCACTCATTCTGACTGCAGCTCTGATCTACAATCGTTTCTGCTGTGTATTCCCGCCTATGGGGCTTATATATGCCGATTTTCCCGCACATTTCTCTGATTGGCCATTTTGGAATTGTATCTACTTCACTGAAAATGCTTTATCATGCTCCATTCTGGATTTTATCCCATATATATGCTATTTCTGCATTTCTAGGTATTGCTGTCATGGCTTAGTGGTTTAGTACCTTGACTCTAATGCATGGTATCCTGGGTTCGAAGCTGGCAACTGATTTTTGATTTTCCTGACAGAAATGAGTTGAGACCTGTCAATCAAACATGCCAAAAGCACTTTTAAGCACTTAAAACCAGGTCTGCGCTCGTTTGCGTGGAGCTAACGCATGCGCACTGGCAGTTAGCTTGTGGGAGCGCCGCGCAAACGGTGTGCGCTGGGATAAACCTTAATTGGCTAGTGACACACATGTTCAGCTAAGCACAGCTAGTTGCAAACAGTTTCACTCTGTTAAACCGATGCCTAGCAACAGGCACGCAGTTTACAGCTTTTTAAACACTACTCAGCTACGGGCACTCCGTCTCACAGCAGCTTACCTCTCACAGCAGCTTACCTATCAGTACATTTCTGACTATTTTTGTTATTGTGTTACTTCAGAATATATGCTCCGTTTCATTCCATTTTACAAAAGGGAATACATTTACATGTGTGCAATACTGTCAGGGGGCTTTTTAGTGCTTATTTACAAAAAAAAAAAAAGGTTGCTGTGGGGGCTCGAACCCTGCCTGCCTACTCTTAGGCCGGCAACTCTACCGCTAAGCTATTACTTCTTAGTTTACTTTGCATATTTAGTTCTTATATCCTTTTCCACTGATTGCTAACTGTGATTGCGCTAGTAGCACACCATACTGCAGGCACACAGTAGCAAACATTTACGGGGTTTTAAAAAAAAAAAAGGTTTTAATTTAATTTTATTACATCTCTTCACTTTATACAGTGATGGTCTATCGGGGCATGTGTTGTGTAGTGTGTTTATGCACATTTCCATGGCCTCTCTCGTGGCTGTTTACTTTCAGCCATTCTAGTCTTCCGGGGGCGTGTCCGCTTGCAGGGCTTAGCCTACAGACACGCCCCCTACTCTCTTACACGGACCGTGTAAGAGTTACTAGTGTGATTCAGCATGCCTTATGCACCTCATGCATATGCATGACATGCTGACATCACACAGTTTCACTGCAGCCTCCGTGTAAGAGTTATAACTCTTACACGGAGGCTTCCTGAATCTGGCCCATGGTTTGTTACCCATTAAATATTATTATTAGTTATCGTAACTTTATATTCATGCACCCTAAGTATAGGGAATGGAATTTTATTGTATTCCCTATAATGTATACTCAGGGTATGCTTATGTCATCTACTTCTGAAGGAGCTCATTTAGCTATAGATAATGATCTAAAGTACTGGTATCAGCTGATATCTGATAATAAAGTTAAAAATCTAGATTTCTTAAAACAAGAATTTGATCTAAGAGAAACTTGCTGGTTAGAGGTTCAGATCTTTAGACAACATCTCATTGATAGAATAGATCTAATGTCTATAACAGTTAAAGAATCTATTCCAAAACTGATTGATTACTTGATATTAAATTTACAGCATAAAGTTTCTGATAAAGGTAAACTTTCATATATACATAAAATTATCAGACAAGAAACTTTTTACAGTGTAGATTCATACTGGAATTATTTCACCTCTATTAATGGGGACCCACCAACTCAACAAGATAAACAATATATATTGGAATCTGCTTATAGAACTACATCTTCCATTGTCTGGAGACTTTATACATGGAAATTTTTACATAGATCTTTTATACACCTTTGATGATGAATAAAATAAATAATAAAGATAATCTATGTAAGAGATGTAATGTAGAAATTAATGCTGACTGGGCTCATATGTTTTATGACTGTATAAAGTTGAAAGAATACTGGAAGTCAATTAATGAATTTTTGCAGGCTCTTTTACAGATAATTTCATTATTTCTAAGTCTCTTATATTATTCAACACACCTGTACCTCAATGTGTTAAAAAGATTAAGCTTCCCTTGTTATGGTCTATCCTAGCAGTGGCCAGGAAAATAATAACTAGAAATTGGATTTCAGATACACCTCCTTCGTTCAATGAATTTAAAAATCTTATGAATATAATGTGCCATATGGAAATAAGCACAATTAGAATGAGAACAACTAGAAAAACATCATATTATATTGTGTGGGATAATTTACAAAATTTGTTAAAAATTCTAATTTCAATAGCACGGTATTTTAGTTTAATTAATTGATCTGATTGTAGTGGATGTCTTTGTAAATACTTTAGTTGTTTTGTTGAATATTATAATAATACCTATTTTTAATTACTTGTATAAAATTGTTATGATATTTCTCTTATATGTTAAAACAATAAACCTGTTTTGAAAAAAAAAAAATGATGAAGTCATTGATTCTAAGTTACATTAGACCCAAACCTGAGTATTGAATAACAATATGGAAACCTTATAAGAAAACCAGCACAAGTAAACTGGAAATAGTACAGTGGTAATATACCAAGGGCATCCATGGATGTGAAAATCTGAGATATTATGAAAGACTAAAATAGCTGAACTTGTACAGTGTCTCTTATAGATATCTAAGAGGAGATATTATTCAGGTATATAGGACATTTAGAGACAACTATCTCTGGGAATGTTTTGGGTTATCAAAAAGTACTAGAGAATCATCAGACAACCTATGTAGAAGATTCTATAGGAATGTGTATTGATTGTTTCTCTGAGAGAGCAGCTGATGCATGGAGCAGACTACGAAATTACACTAAGTAAATACTAGTTTAGATATTTTAAGAACAGTCTGGACAAGTATTATGGGAACAAGTATTTTGGTGTTTTGTCACGCTAGAAGGGCATTAATGCCTGTACTTGAAATATTTGTATGTATGTATGTGTGTGTGTATGTAGACAGAAATGTACAGTTTACTATTATCTCAGTATTATCTAACACATTAGTATTTTTGTACTGCGCTGCTAAGTTTTATATCAAATGCTCTGAGGTATTCTCAGTTAAGGTGTTGCCATTTGTATACATAAAAAAAATCTATATTCTGTTGTATAGCAAAACAATATAACCCATAATATTTCTCCATAATTCAAAATGAAGCCAATTTAGGTTATGCAATAATAAGCAACCTGTTTCATTCTGAACTACAATGCATATATTATTGAATAATCTATTTATTTTCTTGAATATTAAACTGATAAATGGTTCACTAATGATAATAAACTGATAAATGTTCATTAATGATCCAACACAGGCAATCATTTGTCCAATCAAACAAGCAAAATTATGGCCTTGGAAAGGACTGTTATCATAAATAATCAGTATGAGCACTATAAGAAGAAATGTTTGGGAGAAAGCCTGATACGTCTCCTGTATTTATTTTTTATTGTGATTATCATAATTTTGCTCCCAGAATTTTATACTTGAAGATATGACTAACTCTTTGTGACTGCTAGAGTTCTTGTGTTGTCTCTGAAAGAAATTGAATAAAAGTAAAATGCAGTAAAGCCTAAGTGAGTAAGCTTTTCTAACAGCACTTAAAGAAATTTCAAAGGAGTATTTTTTTCATACAAGTTCATAGGTTCATAGGTAGTTATTGGGCATGCAGTTCATGAAACCATTAAGAAGCCTGGCTGAAATTCCTACTTGCACCAATGCACTGTTTGATTAAGTGCACATCTATGAACAATATGCTGCACAAAACAGAAGAATGAATATTAAGAAAAAAATTCAGTGTGTATATGCAATAATAAATAAAGGGGGTATGAGCTTTGCTGTATTTACTGAGTTGTGCTTTTGTTATATTACTTGTACTTCTCTTCATGGTATATCTACATCACTTATGGGTTAATACAGCTGAACCTATAACCCACCACTGGTTTATCGTTTAATTAATCTTATGTGCAAATACACTTGCTTTAGTGCTTTATAATACCCAAACCATACTCTAATTGCAAGTGTGCTTCAGTCAAATAATTTAGTAAGCCTTCTGTTTTTAGTTCACACTTCTACAAGTTTACTTGGATTGCAGATATATTCTTTGCAAAAGATTTTGACATACATTTAGTACAAACCAATACAACCCAAATTTCTGCTAGATATTCATTAACATTCATTGCTGCTATGCTATAGATAGGCTCCATGGCAACTCAATTTAGTTTGGTTGTTTTCCATCAGTTGTAACCCAAAATGCACATATCTGTAGGCAGCACTAATGGGATGCAACCAGTGGAATGTTAAATTAGATTACAACATTAAAGCAGATGTAAAAATATGATTTTAATAAAGACCACAATAAGATCTTTTGCTTTAGTTTGTTACTACAGAACTGATGATTTGGAAAATCGTGGAAACAAATGTCTTCATTTTAATTTTATAAGTGTAACTCAGCACATTTGTGTCTAAAATGATAAATAATACCACAAAGCCTGTGACCAATTCAAAAAGCATGCAGAAGAGTCTAGCATTAGCTTCAGCCAACTTGTCTAGCTATTGTTGAACCTGAAATCACTTTTCAGGAAGAGGATTTCAAATGAAGTCTCATGAATAATTAATTAGATGCCCTCAGTGTGTGCGCCATCTCTGCATGCAGCATGGATTAGTAGTGTGTCAGACTGTAGGTATGGGCACATGAGCAGCTTAGGATATGGCCAGGTCCTAAAGATGGCTTGAATGTGCATCCTAGCTGGTGATCAAATAGCAGTATCAATGTTTAGAAATTGGAAGTTTCTTTCTTAGCAGAGGAAGAACCTATTTAATGTGAATCTTTGGACTAAGATATGAGTTGCACAAGAGGGCCGAGGGTGGCTCCTAGAAACAGTGCATGATGTTATGGGAGGAAACAGGCATGCTTTGAGCATAGAAACTAGAGAATGCAAGAATCTGATGCAAGGAGGGATCCTCAGAATTGCTTCCTAACATTACCCATTGCAAATGGCCCATCAAAATAAGACCATAGAATTTCTGTGCAACATATTATCAATGTGTCCCTGACCTTGGCAGCAATGTTAAGTAATGTGATGTGTGACAACTAGTAACATTCTGTTACATAACTAGAGCTTTAGGTTTAAAATTATCCAGATGATAGGCAGCATTTTTCTACTATAACAAATAGTTCTGTTTAGTCAAGTTTGATGTGGATATCCCACCACTGTCCACCAATTAATATGTGATGCCCCACCACTAGCCCAGTAATCAAGGAGCCTCAATCCTCACCACTGGCAACAGTGGGAGATGTACACACTGGGAGGATGACAAGTACACACACAGTAAAATGCAATTTTCCTTATGAGCACACAGAGACCACTGTCAGTCTAGGGCTGGTTTCTCCCTTCTTCCCAGATCCCCAGTAAGACTCCCCACTGGCACAGCTATAGGGTTGAGATCTCAGCTGAAAGGCCAGTCCAAGACCTCCAGCACCCACTCTGTCTAACCACTGCTTCATGTCCATGCCCAAGTAGCTGATCTACACACACCTTGAGGTTTGATTTATAGACTCACACACACACACACACACACACACACACACACACACACACACACACACACACACACACCTGGGAAAGTCTGGCACAGGTTTATCTATGTCCCCTTCTGCCCAGACTATAAGGTAGTCTTTACTGCCACCAGCCACTACTTATCAGCTACTTTAAGGCCCTTAGCAAAGGGTGGCCAATCCTACTGTGTAATTTTAATATTAACCCAAATGGTAGTTTGACCAAGAGCAAGGCTATTAGGAGTGGCCTGCACATTTTCACCAAATAGATATGCAAGTACTCTAGGAGCTTAAATATGTCTCACAAATAACAACAAAGACATGTTTAAATATATTTAATAATAAATAATAAAAGAACAAGAAAATATTCTGTAAATCATCACAGTAACTTTAGAGTTCAACATTTATTTATTTATTTTATTTTACATTTATTTACCGAGAGAGTCCGACTGGGCATAAAACCCTTTTTCAGTGGTGGCCCTGGGAGAAAAGCTCCATTGTTAGTAAACTATTTTGTTAGTAGAAGGAAAATTGTAAAATTGAAATAAATAGTAACAGACATTCATAACGGTAAAAAGACTAGAACAGAATAAATTGTTCAAGTGGGAGACAAGACCAATAATCTTGTATAACAATGCTTTTAGAAGACAGTTCTTACAGTAGTAGTAGGGGGTCCATATTACATAGTTGAAGTTTCGTAACTCCGAACACCTAATGGTCGAACCATTACGTTCGAAGTTACAAAACTTCGAGTATATAAAAAAAATAACTACACAATGGACAAAAAAATAACTTGTTGTAAACAGGGGGGCAATACCCCCTGCACCCCCCCACCCCCCGCTACTTAAATATACCAACTCCAAGATTGCACCACATATAAGTGAATGGAAACCTCCACTTATGGAGATTTCCATTCAAAAGCTCGAACTTTTACAAATTCGAACATATGGTCTCGACCATATGTGGTTTGAACTTGTAAAAGTTTGACTATGTGATAGGAACAGGTAGCAGGTAATGACACTGTATACAATAAGAGTGCAATTATAATACTTAGTCTTATATACAGGTAGCATAGCAAACTGAAGACTTAAAATCTCATAGATATTAACAGTGAGAAGGAAAAAAAACATAAGGTAGTCATATGATTTAAATTCAATGCTCATTACATATGCAATTAAAATTTTAAAATCAGCTAGTTCCATGGTTTGGGCTACCCATGCCAAGTACATGTACAAGTCCAGGAATTTGTGAGGTGGGCTTTAATGTGATGCTTGAAATTTGTAAGCTAGTTATAGTTCTAATTTCAAGTGATAAGGCATTCCACAGTTTAGCAATGTAGTAGGAGTATAGAGAGTAACCTAAGCTATTTTTACTCCTGGTTACTTCAATTAGAGTTTTATTAGTAGATCTTAGTGGACGGTTAGTTATATGGGGATTGAGGAGGCCTTGTAGAGCTGGTGTTTTATCGTGTTTATAGTACATTTGGTGGCCGGTAGAGAGTTGTGTGAGAATGAGCTGATGGGGTAGTTCTAACTAAGATAGTTGTCTTAGGGTCTTATAATGTTGAGTTCTAGGAGGACAGCTAGTGGCCAATTTAGCTATCTTATTATAGCAGGCATCTACCTTACTTAGGTCTGACTTGGAGAGGTTGGTAAGGATGGGTGAGGCGTATAGTAAAGTTGACAGAAGATGAGTTCTGACTGTGGTTATTCTGGAGTTTGTGGTTAGGTAGTTTTTGCATCTGTATAAGGTACCTATTTTCTTGTGCACTTTTTTTACAGTCTGGGTAATGTGTAAGTCGAACTTCAGCTTTTGATCAATAACAACACCGAGGAGTTGGGTGGATGGTACTGGTTCAATCAAAGTCTTATTACTGGATTGAATGTTGAAGCAAGTGGATTGGGTTTTGAATTTAGTGGAGTGGAAGAGCATGAGTTTAATTTTATTTAGGTTCAAGATTAATTGGACATCTGCCAACCATGATTCAACAGCACTGAAGGATGTTTGGGTTAAGTTCTGTAGTTCAGGTAGAGTTGGGGCAGAACATATGACAGTGGGGTCACCTGCATACTGTATAACGATGGCTAGAGTTGTAGTCCTATGGAGATTATTTGTAAACAGGTTAAAAAGGAGGGAGCCGAGAATAGACCCTTGAGGCATGCCCATAGTCACTGGTAGTAAGGGAGAAAGAGCTTTGCTCCACCGTACCACTTGTTGCCGATCTATGAGGTAGTTCTGAAACCAGGTTAGAGTGGAGTAGCTTAGGTTCAGTTTGGACAAGGCAGTCAGCAGTTTGTTATGAGACACTGTATCGAAGGCTTTTGATAAGTCTAAAAAGATTGCTGGTACTAGCCCACCTTTATTTCTAAGTTAACTGATGGTGTTAGTGAAGCTAATAAGGGATCTCTAATACCACAGGAAATATTTAAAACAACATTGCATGACAGTGTCGTCAAATAAATGCAAAAACTTCAAAACTAATCTTTACTATATTCCTTACTGAATCTAAAAGAAATTTCTGTACCATAGTTAACTTACTTACAGAGCAAGGCAAGTGTGGTGAATTGATGTTCTTGTCAGGTCAAAAACGCATACAGAATGCACTCTCTCTCTCTCTCTCTCAGAGAGTTCTTAAATTAATATCTCAAATATTGCTTCTGAGTTACTTGCAGGATGACATCACTTTTGTCATCTGACTATCCCAAGTGAAAACCCCCATTGCTAGAAAGTGGCAGCATTTAGCATCTACCTGTGAAAATACATAGCCTGCAGATGTCTAGAGCTGCTGGAAGATATAAAACAATAAAACACTTTATAATGCAGAAGGCTCCCTAGCTCTAGACATTATGTCTCCTGTTGCACTGAAACTGAAAGATAACATCTCTTTTATTATGTGGTTATAAAATAATTTAATTTCAACTATTTTTTCTGAAGTTTTGCAAGTTAACCTTATATGTGCCAGTTCCCACTGTTAAAACATATACATTTATACAGTTACAATAATTTATATACATTTCTGTTCTAATCCAGCAGGGTACACTGTGGTCACACCTCTAAGCTCAGTACTGTACAAACCCTTTTCACACACATACTTCTGTACCAGCAGTTTGATATACGCATAACATGCAGTTCTAATACATTTGTAACACAAGCATATGAATTGTGTTGACACTCCCAACTGACATATAATTATTTACAAAATTCCAGACAGCTGGGCTGGCAGTATCTCCTTTTGTTACATTTCTATATAAATCATATTAATATTCACAAATGACATATAATTATTTACAAAATTACAACTAGCTGGGCTGTCAGTATTTCCCTTTGTCACATCAAGAACCTGTTACTGAAGTCCCTACAGGTAGTTCTTCTCTTGATAAGAGACCTGAAAGAGCAGTGATACAGAATGTGGGCTGAAGAGTGAACTAGTTGAAAGACAGATCTTTATATAATGTATACAATAAAACAGTAATGCAATTTCCTCTTTTCCTCTTGGAAAGTAGCTACTGACTAATACCATCATACTTGAATGTGCCTTTCTCCCAGCAAATACATAGTAAATACTATGTTCCTCATACTTGAATGTGCCTTTCTCCAAGCTAAACTATCCATATTTTGTCACATAGGAAAATCAAAGCTTAGACATTTTCTGTTTTTGTGGCATTCTGTTGTATTAAGCTTTATGGACAATGCATATTAGATTTTTTTTACTATTGCATGAGGCCTCACATGACTTTCTCTATGAAATCTCACTGGCTTCTTTATCTTTATTTGCAATTCCATTTCAGGCTTTTCCCCAAAAAAAAGCCTAATATGTGGTCTGTTTGTACCTCACCTTATTATCTTCTTAGTAGGGGATCATAAACAGAGACATGTCCAGGAGACTGTGGCAGATTATAAAGGAAGCCATTAAGGTGGCCAACTGAGGTCCATAGATCCAGAGAGACCAGTGACAAATCCACTAAAGGCTTCTTTGTATGTATAAATAAACCAAAATACAGAAAAAAGAAACCAATAGCAAAAGTAATATTGAAAAACAAAATGCAGTTAGCTCTTTTTAAATAAGAACTACCACATGATTAATTAACCACATGCCCCTCCCATCTTATTATAAACACATCCTATGATTCCTATCTCTTTTAAAACACACATTAGCAGCTCAATTATTATAAGCATTCAATAAAGTTTGTAATCCAGACCAAGGTACTAAAGACGAATCCAAACCAGCCACCAAAGAACAGTTAATCCAGTTTAATAACAAACACAAATATATGAAAGCAGCCACATTAAAATACAGTGTTTTCATTTAAAAACATCATAGGTTCATAGGTTCATAGGTAGGTACTAGGCTATCAGCCCGAGGGCCTACATAAGCCTAGTCAACAAGGTTCCCTGGCTTACTCCACCCAAGAAAGTTATTTTCCTGTGCCACTGTTGAGCAGAGACACAGAAGTGATCCCCGGGGTGTATTTCCTATTTCCCATCCACTCATCAAGATTTTTCTTGAAGAGTGCTAATGAAGAACTTTGCTTGACATAGATGGGTAGCCTGTTCCAGAGTATGGGAAGTCTCTGGGACAGGAATCTATCCTTCCAGCATGTCCTGTTTATTGTGGTGACAAGGTTTAGGTCCCTAGAGCATGTACCTCGGATGGATTGGGATTTCTTTAGGTGTAGCATGTCCAACAGCTCCGAATTTGACATTGCTCAACATCAGATGTGGGTAGACAGTTACATTAACATATTTATTCCCTCCAAAATACATAGAAAACCAATAAAATTAAAAAAAATATATTAATTATTATTAAACTGGATTAACTGCTCTCTGGTGACTGGTTTGGATTCTTCTTTAGTACCTTGGACTGGATTAGAAGTGTATTTTGGTACCTGTTGCCATTTTCTTGTTTTATTCAATAAAGTTTGCCATTTCTTTTACAAAAAATCCAGTTCATCATCCATACTACCATTGAAGTCATCAGGCACATAATAAGCAATAGAGAAAAATATTTTTTTAGTTAACATAACAATTGTTAGGGTACCATTCATTTTAGGATCATAGGATCATAGGAGGTTACTAGGCTAATGGGTGTATGCCCTTACAAGCCTAGCTAAGTTTTAGCCTTATTTTCATGATCAGCTCCTATCATCTCTGTCCAAGAGGAACATAAGTGGAATCCCTGAGGTGAATTTATGGTTACCTGTCCAATCGTCCAGAGGAGGACCACTGAGATGCTCTGCTTGACATGAAGTGGGAGTCTGTTCCAAAAGTATAGTAACCTCTGGGAGCCAAATCTGTCCCTCCAGCAGGTTCTATTAATGTCACATACCAGGTTAAGGCCCTTAAAGCGAGTAACCCGTGTGCCATTTGACTTACGGATATGCAGCATTTCCAATAAAACAGGGTCAAGGATTGCCTTATAGGCAAGGCAGAGATCACCTCTATAAGGTCTGTATGAAACAGAATAAAGTGACAGTGATTTCAGATGATACTCATAGGACAGATGCTGAAGACCTTGAATTTTCCTTGTGAGGAACGTTTGTAGTCTCTCCAATTGCTGCAGATGCTTGGAAAGGTACATACCAAAAGGGCCATTGTACTCACTTTCTGGCCCGATGAGGGACGAGTACAGGGAGGTCATGACTTCTTTTTCTGTAGGTAATGCCCTTACTTATGAGATGAGCAATATAGAATGCTCTTATTGCCACTGTGGAGATATGGTGATTAAAGGTAAGGTTGCTGTCAACCTGTGTGCCCAGTCCTCTCACCACTGAGTGCATACTTAGGGTGTTGTCATTGATGTGGTAGTTAGCAGGAACATCACTCTTACTGAAAGGGATGATAATACATATTTTTGCATTAAGATTAAGGTCATGACTTTGGTACCAGTTATTTATTTCTGTAGGGCCCTCTAGTAGGATGTTGACATTATTTGGAGATTTTATGACCGCTCCCAGTTTGCTGTCATCAGCAAACTTTGTCATCCACAGACCTTTAGTTTTAACTTGCACTTCAGAGAAATAGATTCCAAACATTAGAGGTCCTAGGACTGATCCCTGTGGAACACCTGTGGTTACAGTTCTGCTGTTGGAGGTGGATTCCCCTATTTTGACTATATGGGTTCTATCAGTGAGCCTGTTAGTGACCCATCTAATGATACACAGGTTGATACCTAGCTGTGTGAGTTTGTCAATTATATCTGAATGGGTGATAGTGTCAAAAGCCTTGGCCTAGTCTAGGTTGGCTGTATGCACAGATTTCCCCTCATCGAGGGCCTTGGTGACTGTCTCGAAGAAGTCCATCAGGTTTAACAGGCATGATCTCCCTTTGACAAATCCAAATTGAGTAGGGTCAAGTGTTGGGATGTTACCAATATCTTTGTTGATAATGTCCATGATGATTCTCTCCATGGCCTGCAGCTAAGGCTAGTCTGGCTAATGGGACTATAGTTCCCGAGGTCAGTAGAAGCACCACCTTTGTGCAAGGGGATAACGGTAGCCTTTTTCCATTCAGTTGGGATGAAGCCAGTGCTTAGACTGTGATTGAAAAGAGTAGTCAATGGCTTTGTTAATTCTTGTTTGAGCCCATGTAGGACGCAGCCTGGGGTGTTAGCATGTGCCATGGATGCTGTGTTTTTGACTTTAGAAAGGGCGTTCACGTCTTGCTCTTTAGAGATAAAAGGTAGAGGACAGATGGTAGGGATGTCATGGGGTAAGTGCAGCAGGGACAGGGGAGTGAAGTTTTCACAGAACCTGTCAGCTTACGGTTTAGCAATGTCCACAGGCTTGGTACATGTGGTATCATTCACTACTAGTTCAGCATAAATCTGGGCCTTTCCTTCTATGTTACAGATGTAACTAAAGAAAGCCTTATGGTTGCCCTTTGTTGAGGAAGCTAATTTGGATTCATAGTTAGCTATGGAGGATTTTACAAGAAGTCTTGTTTGCTTGTTTAAGTTGAGGAGGGAGTTTTTCCAGTTTAGGGCTCACTCCCTCTTAATCTTAGACAGCAATTTCTTCCTCTTATTGTAAAATCTGTTAATGGCAGTTTTCCACCAGTAAGGTTTGCTCTTCCTTGAGTAACTTGTTTTGGTCCTATCAGGTACTACCGAGTCAATGCAGTTATTCAGATGTTTGTATAAATCATTTGTGTAGAACTTGACATAGTTGCCACTTCCATCTGAGGGGAGAGGTACAGTGAAGCTATTTACACCATCCCGTAAGAGGTTATAATATACTTTGGAGAAGTTTTTCAGTTTAGTTGGTGCTGGGGGGGACAGGTGTGATAGTAACTTCAAATGAGACTGATTTATGGTCAGATCTCACAAGGGAAGACCTCACAATGGGGGTGCTCCAGTGGTCCCCCATATTGGTAAGCACCAGATCCAGGATGTTGGCATCCCTTGTAGGGGTGTCAACTAGTTGGTCCAGGGCACTGGAGTTAATGAAATCGAGGAACCTTTGGGCAAGTGAGTTTGCATACGAGTAATTTCCCCAGTCAAAGGATGGGTAGTTAAAGTCACCCAAAACCATTGTGTTCAGATGTATCTTGATAGACTCAAGCAGATTCAAATAGACAGAGTTGGTGTCCTGATTCATGGAGGGGGTCATGTAGCTGGCAATGATTTTGAATATATGTCCTACCAACAGTTAATTGGACTTGAAGTATCTCCAAGGAATCATGCTGTCTAACCAATCTGGAGGTGTATTTATCTTTAATGAATACTGACACACCACCTCCTTTAGTGTTCATGCCATCAGTTTGTGGTCTGAATGTGTGGAAGAGGTATAGCCCGATATGCCTGAGGTGCTCTCCACAGCCTTGAACCACGTCACCGTGACTGCAGAAATGTCTATGTCTTCCAAGGTGAGGACTGCTTACAGTGAATGCAGTTTCATGTAAAGACTCCTAGTATTTAGCAGTAAAACCTTAAAGTTGTTCTTAGATGGAGTTTTTACATCGAGAATTTTGTCCTTGAGACACTGCCTTAAAAAGGCACCATGGGAGTGGCAAAAGCCTTGGCAAGTAGCCAAAATCCCAGGGGTGACAGATGAAGACCATCTTTGGAAAAGCATCGAGGTCTGTCTATCATGTCATCCCAGGCTGACAGATACTGTATCCCCTTGGAATGACACCAGAAACTAAGCCAATTATTGAAGTCAATCATTTTCTGTTTGTATTGAGACATCATCCTAGGTGAAGGTAAAATACTGCTTAAGGATAAGGACATACCAGCCTGAGACACATAGTCTGAGAGCTGAATCATCTCTCCTCTTATAGTCAAGAAAGGTACATCTCAATTTGCTCACACCAACATAGACTGTGGCAAAGTCATAACATTACCTGTTGAACAAGAAAAGCACAGCACAGCACTGAAGGAACACAACATTAATGACCAAGTTAAGCTCTTTCTTCCCACATACATAGGGACTTCCTCAGAGCAACATTAACAAAACCACCCAGCCTTTAAATAACACATCAATTAATCAATCAATTACACTATAAAATTATGCATTGAATTCCATTAAATTATAAGCATTATGTACACACTTAATGCCCTACGGATATGGAACTATCCAAATGGCGCAGAAAGTAACTTGGATTTAAGCGAGTTAAAATGTCAGCTGCAGTTAAACTCAACTGGGTATCCAGGTATTAATGAGGCTATGGCCATTTCATGTGTTTTAAAATTAAAAAACATTTTAGGATAATGTCTTTTAACATACTTATAGATTCATATGTTCATAGGTAGGTACTAGGCTATCAGCCTTGGGGCCTATACAAGCCCATCCAAAAAGGTACCCTGGCTTTTGCCACCCAAGAAAATTATTTTCCTGTGCCACTGTCGAGCAGAGCCACAGAGGTGATCCCTGGGGTGAATTTCCTATTTCCCATCCAATCATCAAGATTTTTCTTGAAGAGTGCTAATGAGGAGCTTTGTTTGATATAGATAGGTAGTTTATTCCAGAGTATGGGAAGTATCTGGGACAGGAATCTATCCCTCCGGCATGTTCTGTTTATTGTGGTGACAAGGTTTAGGTCCCTAGAGCATGTAGCTTGGAGGGATTGGGATTTCTTTAAGTGGAGCATGTCCAACAGCTCTGGGTTTGACATAGCTTTGTATGCTAGGCAGAGATCACCTCTGAGTAGGCGATATGTGACGGAGTAAAGCTGGAGTTTTTTAAGACGGTCTGCGTAGGGCATCTTTTTTTGGCCAGTAATCCTCTTTGTGAGGTATTTCTGTGGCCTTTCCAGTTGTTGTAGATGTCTTGTGAGGTACATACCAAAAGGGCCATTGTACTCTATAATAGGTCTAATGAGTGATGAGTAGAGAGGAACAATTACCTCTCTTTTCTGGATGGAAACCTTTTGTGATGAGGTGTGCCACGTAGAAGGATTTCCTGACTACTGTGGTAATGTGATTATCAAAGGAGAGACTACTGTCCACCTGTGTCCCAAGGTCTCTTATCACACTTTTGGTGTTAAGTATACTACATAGTTCATGGGTACAGAGTTTTTACCAAAGGGGATGACAATGCACTTTTTGGCATTGAGCTTGAGGCCATGGCTTTGACACCAGGCATCTGTCTCAGTGAGGCCCTTTTGTAGGATGTCCACATCGTTAGGAGTTTCGATTATGGCTCCTAGTTTGCAGTCATCTGTAAACTTCATTAGCCAAAGACCTTCTGTGTTAGCCTGTACTTCAGAGAAGTAGATACCAAACAGGAGAGGACCCAGGACTGAACCCTGTGGTGCTCCACTTGTCACTGGTCTGAAGTCGGATTTGGAGTCTGCTACTTTCACAGTGTGGGTTCTGTCAGTGAGCCAGTTGGCAACCCATCTTGTGACATAGGGATTTATACCTAGTTTAGTGAGTTTATCTATAATTCCAGAGTGGGGGATGATGTCAAAAGCCTTGGCAAGATCTAGATAGGCTGTGTGAACCACCTTACCTTTGTCTACGGCTTTGGTGACTGCTTCAAAGAAGTCTATCAGGTTTAGGAGACATGATTCTGCCTTTTACAAACCCAAACTGGGTGGGATCCAGAGTTTGGAGATTACCAATGTCTTTGTTTATAAGTTCAATGATGATACTTTCCATGGCCTTGCAGACCAGGCTTGTCAGGCTAATGGGGCGATAGTTCCCGGGGTCCGTGGTGGCTCCCCCCTTATGGATTGGGTTAACCGTTGCTGTGCACCATTCAGCAGGCACAAAGCCTGAGGTGAGGCTATGATTGAACTTGATACTTAGGTGGGGGGCCAGTTCATTCTGTAGTTCATGTAGAACCCAGCCTGGGATGTTGTCTGGACCCATGGATGCTGTGTTCTTGGCTTTGGAGAGTGTGGTTTTTACCTGTGCAGCCATGATTACAGGAACTTTGCATTCTTCCGGTATAGAGATGGGCTCTTTAGGGGGTGAGAGGGGGGGTAAAGTTAGTACCTAACCTATCTGCCAGGATGTTGGCAATATCAGTTGGGTCTGTATATTTAGTGCCATTGTGCTGTAACTCAGAGCAGATCTGAGTGTTGCCATTGAGATTCTTGACATAGCTATAGAATGCTTTGTGTTGTCTTTAGAATCAGTTACGATTTTGTTTTCATAACTAGCTTTGGAGGATTTTATCAGGGATCGCAGCTTCTTACTGAGGCTGACCAGGGAGCTCCTCCACTCATGGGATTTTACTCTCTTTTGCAACAGTTTCTTCCTTCTGTTGTACAGTTTATTTATGGCAGGGGACCACCAGATTGGCTTCCTTTTTTGGAGGATAGCATCTTGGTTCTGTTTGGGATAGCATGATCCATGCACTCATGTAAGTGCTTATAAATTGCAATTGTGTAGGATTCAGTAGTCGTAACTGTATTGCCCATTTGCATGGGTGTCATGAGGTTCACTACTTCTGTCTTATGTCATGAAGTTGGCTTTGGAGAAATTTTTTACCATGGTTTCCTTAATGGGGGGTGGGGACAGGATGTGGATATCTAGGATAATTAGCTTATGGTCGGATCGGACCAATGAGGCACTTGACTTCAGGTGTGGAACACCAGTCACTCATGTTGGTAATGACTAGATCAAGGATATTGTTGCCCCTGGTTGGGGTGTGGATAAGTTGATCCAGGGCATTGGAATTTATGAATTCCAGAAAGCATTGAGTGAAGGAGTTGGTACATGAGTAGTTTTCCCAGTTAATGGTGGGGTAGTTGAAATCGCCCATTATTAGGGTGTTTGGTTGAACCCTAACATTTTCCAATACATCAAGAAAAGAGGAATGGGAGTCCTGGGGCATGGTGGGTGATCTGTAGCAAGCTACAATTTGGATTGCAGTTTTGCCCAGAGTTAGTTGCACTTGGATAACCTCGGCTGCATTATGCTGAGCAACTAGCCTGGAGGTGTGGATATCCTTAATGAATATGGACACACCTCCGCCTTTGGTGTGCCGGTCCATGTTACATGGTTGAAAAGTGTGGTATGAGTTATAGCCTGGTAGTGCAGGGGTGCTCTCTGGAGCCTTGAACCAGGTCTCAGTCACGGCACAGATATCGATGTTCTCCATTTTAAGGAGTGCCTCGAGTGAGTGAATTTTGAGATTTAGACTTCTAGCATTGAGTAGCATAACCCTCAGTTATTGCTTGCCTGTTCCTGTTACGGTGGTGAATTTGTCATTTGAACCTTGCCTAAAACAGGCACTATAGGGGTGGCAAGAACCTTAGCCAGTATCCAGAATCCCAGGGGTGACAGGTACAGGCCATCTCTGGCAAAGCATCATGGTCTGTCGACCATGTCATCCCAGGCAGACAGATACTGGATCCCTTTAGAATGGCACCAGAAGCTTAGCCAATTGTTGAAGTCAATCATTTTGTCCTTGTACTGTGGCATCATTCTGGGTGATGGCAGAATGCTACTCAGGGCTAGGGTCATACCTGCCTGGGTTAAAAGATCAGAGAGCTCTTCCATGTCTCTTTTCATGTAGTCCAGGGAGGTACGTCTCAGGTCGTTCACACCAACATGGACAATAACAGAGTCTTATTTGTACTTGTTGTGGAGTGACCTGAGTGCATGGGTTATGTGGTGGATCCTGGCACCTGACAGGCAGCTGACAGTAACCTTCTCCTTGTTTAGCCTGGTGAGTGGGACATCAGTGTGCCTGACTATAGAGTCACCTATGACTAGTCAGTTGGGTACGTTGTTTTGCCTTATTGGCTGTGGTTGAGTGGCACACTGAGTCTGCAAGCTATGTGTCATTTGGGATGTATTGGGGGGTGGAGGTTGCTTGCATTTCTGCTTTGGAGGTCTCTGTTGCTTGAGCAGATTATTATTGAGAGCCTCTGTGAATGTTTTTGTGCTTCTATGTGTAGATTTAGTGAGACTATGTGATGAGTGTGGTGTGGTGCAAGTATTTACCTTCTCCTCTTGACTGTCAAGTTCAGTCTTGATTGGAGAGAACTTTACCTCCAGTTTGGCTAGATAAGTGCATCTCTCACAGGTAATGTTGGGTGGTAGGAGGAGAGGGTTGTCTGTGTACATGAGGCAATTTCTACATTGCCCCAAGATGCCCAGATTCATCAGATAGACAGGAGAGAACACTGGGAGCTTACCCTTGAACATGCCAGAATAAAAAACTATTTTCCTCTAGATAAGTGAGGAAAGGGAGTACAAGAGCTGTTTTTCTCTAAGCAAGCGAGGAAAGTAAGTACCAAAACTGTTTTCCTCTAGGTAATGAGGAAGGTTGAGTGCTGTAGTAATTAATAGGTTATTTAGTGCTTACAAGTTCTGAACAAGTGCTGATCACGAATAAGCAAATTCAAGTGCTAAAACTAAGAATCTGTATCTGAACTAAACTAGCTACAGGAAAGGGGGGGGGGGCAAGTGCAAGTGCGATATGAATGCTGCTGGTGAGAATGTTTTGGGTTTACCATTATGGGAGCGTTTTTTAGCTGAAACAAGGAACAAGCGTGCTAACAATCCATTTGCTAATATCGGAAAACACTCCATGGATTACCCGGTGGAGGTAAAGACATTAATTTCAAAGTTAAGTAATCTAATGAATAAGGAAATGCTGACCTTTTATAATTATACGAGCCTGCAAAGATATTTAGACCTTGATATCATACCACGAGGGTTGAGAGCTGTTAAATTTCCTTCTGAGCCAATCATTGGAACTTGTGCAGTTGACAAGGTTTTTCAGCAGAGATGGGGAAAAGCGGCACATCTCTGCTCTAGAGAATGGCTTAATATTTTGATTGAGAGAGACACTATTAAACTGTCCAATATAAAAAAAGACATTAACACGGTATGTACTAATTTAATGTCTGTTTTTGACAGGGTGAAATTTGAGTCTTGTCTACATGATATTAGAGATAAGTTAACTCTACAAGAAAAAAAGAGTTCTTGAACAGAAAATGTATAAAATACAGAGAGATCTCCATGATTTTGAAAAAGGCACTGCCTTTTTCAGGGGATACAATCAGCGTTCACATTCCAAAGCTCGTCGTCAAAATGATGCTGGCTGGTTTAAAGAAAGAACTGTTAGTACAACTAACGCTAATATGCCTGCAAGCACAGTTGTTAGACAAGATGCGGATAACATCATGAACAATGATTTTCCACCTTTGCCATATACGGTGGATGATTTTTATTTTTCTGAACATTTTCGTCCAGAAAGGGTGTATGGGAGGCAACAGAAGAGAAGTTATTCGGAGCAGGAACAGCATAGGGGTGGGCCTCCACGCCAATGGTGCGATAACAAAAGGACAAAATGGTATTGACTTACGTTCTGGATCTGATGTTGTAATTAACTTGTCTATATGTTAGTTAAATGATAGCATTTATGCTGTATTGAATCATGGACTAAAATTTGTACCTACTGTTTGACCTAAGAAATATGAGTGTAAAATAGAGCTGTTCAGATTTGTGCGCAAATTACATTTATGGTACCATTTTCACTGTTTATCTTCCTTGAATGCTGGTGTGGAAACTGCATTTAATGATATACATACTGCTGATGATTATGTCTCAGATTTAGACACAAGTGAATCTTTTGTATCCTGTGAAAGTGATTTAAATGCCTATTGTGTTATAGATACTTCTAGAGTGACCACTAAGAGCACCTATATGCCCCCTTTTTCACATGAAGGTATCAAAAGTTTTCATGCAATGGTTGAATTTGAGGTTAACTTGTTGATAAATAATTTAGATTTGACACAGGTTAATTATAATTTATCTAAAAGGGAATGGTCTGAATTAGTTAATTTTTCTAAACAGAAGGAATTAATTGTTAAACCATCTGATAAAGAGAATAAAATAATAATTGTGCATTACACACAATATTATGAAATGTGTTTAGATTTATTGAGTGATGATACAGTATATTGTGCAGTTTCAGAAGATGTTGTTAAACAGGCCAAAAATAAGTATACATGTTTATTACAGAGAGGTTTGAGATTGGGATATTGGTTAGAAGCTGATGTTAAGAACAAATTAAATGTGGAAGATTCTGGTCCAGCTTATTTTTATTGCCTACCCAAGATTCATAAAAATACTAGAAATCCTTTGGGTAGACCTATAGTTTCGGCCAGTAGATATTTTCTACATAATTTGGGAGTTATTTTGCATCAACTGTTGTTAAAGGAAGCTCAGAAACTCCCGTCTTATATACAAGATTCTTTTGACTTTCTTAATAAAATAAAAAATGTAACATGGGAAGATAATATGTACTGGTTGACACTAGATGTTGAGTCTTTATACCAAAATCAAACATGTATTTGGAATTGAGGCAGTATATAAACAGATGGGAGATGATTATCCGTTAACACATTATATTTTAGATTTAGTGAAGTTTTGTTTGGAAAATAATTATTTTTATTTTGATAACCAAATTTTTCATCAGATTCAAGGTACAGCAATGGGTGCGCCCTTTGCACCAATGTATGCTAATATTTTTATGGGATTAGTTGAACAAGAATGTATTTATACCAATTGTTTTGTTAAAAATTATGTAAAATTTTATTTTAGATTTATTGATGATTTAATTTTTTTATGTGAAGGGGGCAGGCATTTAGTGAATGATTTTATACAGGATATTCAAATAAATAGGTTTAATATATGTTTTGATGGAATAAAATGTGGATCAACAGTCTATTTTCTAGATATTAATTTACAGGGTATTGCAGGACAACATATTATCACTAGTATTCATAGAAAATTTGACTTGCCGAATGAATTTTTGATAGGCACTAGTTGCCACACTAAACATACTATTGAAGCTTTACCGTATGGTGAATTCTTGAGAATTTCTCGGTTATGTAATGATGATAATATATTTATGAATGAAATATTATGCACTAGGAATATGTTTGAAAAAAGACAATATGATATTAAATTGATTGATTTAGGTAGCAATAAGATATTTAATAATAGGTATAATAGAGGACCATTATGTAAAAATAAATGTAGGAATGATATTATGATTTACAAAGATGTGGAAAAGATATTTATGGTTTCCACTTATAATATTTGTAGTGAGAATATTAAAAAATGTATTTTACATTTTTGGAACTTTTTAAAAAATTATTTTGAATTGAAAAATTGAATTGAGAAAAAGTTAATGTTCTCTTATAAGAGGGGTAGAAATGTTAAGGATATGGTAGAGCATACTAGATTTTATAAACCCGATGAGAAATTGCACTACCGTATTGCTACGAGAGGGATGTTATCATGTGGAAAATGTAGTGGTTGCCCTTATGTAATTAATTTTTTCCCCTATATAAATAATATTTATTTTAGACCAAATGGCCAGTATAGCTGTAGAACTGAGGGAGTGATATATGCCATCAGATGTGGTTGTAATAAGTTTTACTTTGGTCAAACGAAGAGAATGTTCAAGGTGAGATTATTGGAACATCTGAGGGATATTAGGGTAAAAAAATTAGAGAGCCCTTTAGCTCAGCAATTTTATGAATGTCATGAGGGAAAATGTGATAGTTTAACAGCAACCATTTTAGAACAGGTTTTTATAAGTGAATTAAATGATAATCTGATTAAGAATGCACTTTTAAAGAAATAAACTATTTTTATTTTGAAGTATGAAACCCTAATTCCTAGGGGTTTGAATACAGATTGCTGTTGGAGAAGTATTATTTAATTCTGCCTGTAATGCATTTTAATTTTGTTTGAAATGCACTTTAATTAATTTTAATGATTTAATTGTTTAATTGTTTGACTGATGTTAGTAGCTGATGCTATATAAACTTTTTTGTCTGTGTTATGTGTTACTCCTTGAAGGCTTACTGTGGCCAAGGCGCTAGAGAATAAATACAGAACCATACTTGTGTACTGGCTTTGTTGTTTCATACTGTGGTGTAGCAACTTGGTTCATTTCTTGTTGTTGTTCATCACCTATGACTAGTCTGTTGGGTATGTTGTTTTGCCTTATTGGCTGTGGTTGAGTGGCACACTGAGTCTGCGAGCTATGTGTCATTTGGGATGTGTTGGGGGTGGGTGGAGGTTGCTTGCATTTCTGCTCTGGAGGTCTCTGTTGCTTGAGCAGATTATTATTGAGAGCCTCCGCGAATGTTTTTGTGTTTCTATGTGTAGATTTAGTGAGACTATGTGATGAGTGTGGTGTTGTGCAAGTATTTACCTTCTCCTCTTGACTGTCAAGTTCAGTCTTGATTGGAGAGAGCTTTACCTCCAGTTTGGCTAGATAAGTGCATCTCTC
The DNA here is from genome assembly GCF_019279795.1 of Protopterus annectens. Taxonomy (NCBI): domain Eukaryota; kingdom Metazoa; phylum Chordata; order Ceratodontiformes; family Protopteridae; genus Protopterus; species Protopterus annectens. The sequence goes on from NC_056741.1 coordinate 1,083,047,761, forward strand.
ACAGGTAGTGTTGGGTGGTAGGAGGAGAGGGTTGTCTGTGTACATGAGGCAATTTCTACATTGCTCCAAGATGCCCAGATTCATCAGATAGACAGGAGAGAACACTAGGAGCTTACTCTTGAACATGCCAGAATAAAAAACTATTTTCCTCTAGATAAGTGAGGAAAGGGAGTACAAGAGCTGTTTTTCTCTAAGCAAGTGAGAAAAGTAAGTACCAAAACTGTTTTCCTCTAGGTAATGAGGAAGGTTGAGTGCTGTAGTAATTAGTAGGTTATTTAGTGCTTACAAGTTCTGAACAAGTGTTGATCACGAATAAGCAAATTCAAGTGCTAAAACTAAGAATCTGTATCTGGACTAAACTAGCTACAGGAAAGGGGGGGACAAGTGCAAATGTGGGCTTTTAAATCAGAAAGTTGAGAGAGATGGAAAAACTGCCCAAAAGGCCAGTGACTACAATTCTGGGCCAGAACCACTCCTTATGTGGTAGATATGTTACCTAGTACTTACCACTCACACTGATAAGCTAGAAGGCGTCCCTTCAACACAGAAAGCTTGGGGGGGGGCTCAGAAGCTTACATACAGTCCTGGATACAGCAAATCTGAATCTGGACTACACTAGTTACAGGAAAGGTACTTTTTTTTATATATACAGAAAAGTAGCTAAAACAGCAGTCAAAACATAAGTGTGTTATTATAATATAAAATTATAAGTGTGTGTTTAATGTTAATATTTTTTCTGATAGGGCATTAAGTGTGTACATAATGCTTATCATTTAACTGAATTCAATGCATAATTTTATAGTGTAATTGATTGATTGATTAAATGATGTATTATTTAAAGGCTGGGTGGTTTTGTTAATGTTGCTCTGAGAAAGTCCCTATGTATGTGGGAAGAAAGCGCTTAACTTGGTCTTTAAAGTTGTGTTCCTTTAGTGCGGTGCTGTGCTTTTCTTGTTCTATAGTTTGGTTTTCATGGAGGAATAACATTACCTGTTGTTGAGAGACTTGTGTGACATGGCGGATCCTGGTACCTGGCAGACAGCTGACCATGACCATCTCCTTATTCAGCCTGGTGAGAGGGACATCCGTGTGTCTCACAATGGAGTCACCTGTGACTAATATGTTTAGTTTGTGTTTTGCCTTAAGGGCTTGACAGGTGAGACACTGGTATATCAGCTATTATGTGTCTTGTGTTCTGCAGAGGAAGTATTATGTGTAGCATGCTTGTGTTTGTGTTTTGGAGGTCTCTGGTGTTTAGGTATGTTTCTGGTGAGGACCTTCACATATGTAGGTATGTGTGATGTGGGTTTGGGTGGAGTAGGAGCTGAGGTGTGCATGCTGATGACCTTCTCATTGTAATATGTACTGACTGGTGTGTGAGAGAGCATGGAGTCAAGGTTCTTAATATAGTTGCATTTTTCTCATGTTGAGTTTGTATGGTCTAGGAGCAGAGTGTTGTCTGTGAACATGAGGCAGTTACTACAGTGTTTCAGGATGCCCATATTGACCAAGCTGGCTGGAGAAACTGTGGGAAATTGTGCATCCATAGTGCTAGGTAAATTTATATGGTCAGGAAGAGAGGTCATACTTAGGAATGGCTAGTGGGTGAGAAGTGTCTTGGTACTTCTGAGGCAAGGCTTAGTGTTCTACCTGACAGTAGTGCTGAGCATAAAAAACCTCTGGCGGACCACAAGCAAAGTGCTAAGGGAAAATTTAAGAAGCAAAATGTTTGCTACTATAACCACCAATGGTAACTACCGCTACCCGGGAGTGCACGATGGTGTGCCACACACACTAAAGTGCATACACGGGGCTTATATAAAACAAGAAATAACTCTTTTAACTCAAACTAACAAGTAAGGACATAGTCTCTGAGCTCTAGTCCAATCACCCTCGATTAGATTGGACCCCAGAGAGCACTCTGCTCCCACAATGGTGCAGAAAGGCCTTCTCCAACAAAGATGACTTGAATTTGATGCTCAGAGATTACAAAACCAACCCAGAAACAGCAATCCTGGAACTGGGCTATGCTACAGCTGAACTAGTACAATATGCAGTAGAATGTAGCCAAAAACATTTCCGACAATTTAAACAGACAATAGAATGCAAATACAAAATTAAGAGTACAATATAAGAGTAGAAGCAGGCACTTACAGTTATTTGGAAGCAACGGATGCCTAAGATATTTCAGTATCTCAGTGAAGAGCTGGTATTAGTGTTCAAGTGAAGATAATTTTTCATTAAAAAATGTTGAATGACAGATACTGTAAGTTACATATATAATTGCAGTGACTACTATTTGCACACATGTGGCCCTTTAAGTCGCAGATTATTTGCGTTTTCCCCTTAGCAGCTGTTGTATCATCAGCCTGAGGCCACAGTCACAATGTCAGATATGATGACATTGAAAGAACTGCAAACTAATTGCATGTGATGTGCTGTAAGATGAGGTGGGACTGGGGAATACATTTACTTGTCTAGTGTAAAAGATGGAGAGTTGATGAAAGGGTACTATCAAGGAGGGAAGCAAACATGAAAAATCTGTGAAGTTAGTGACTCAGGGAATTTTTTTTGTCGGACATTTTTCCGCTAAGTGACTGTATAAACCGTTAAGTTGAGCACTCAGAATAAAGGTGTATGGGCTTATTGGGGAGAAAGGAAAAATACAGGTACAACTGTACTTAAGAAACTGAGGTCTGTTTGAGTGAAGGAGGCCAATTTACTTAGAAATTTTACTATGAAAGCATTTTAGTATGAGTACTCTAGTTTTGTTTATATATTTGTTGACTTGGCTACTATGGCTTATGGGCACTTCTAAATTATTCCTCCTTCTTTTGGCCATGATCGTAAACACAGGAATTGATAAAGATAAAATTAAGATAGAGATTATGAATTAAAAAATTTAAAGTAATTTTTGGCCAGTGAAGTGTTCTTTTTGTGACCATTTTTTAAATAACAATTGGATATTTGATATGTGTACAGTCAAGTGGCCACAATTTATAGGTATAAACATTTATGGATTATAATAACAGCAGCTCAAATAGTTTTAAATCAGGAAGGTGAGGCCAAAAAAATAACCTTTTGTGTGTGCTCAAAGAAAATATATGTGGTGGGGCCCATGGTTTGAAAATTGTACAGGGCCTAAGTTACACTTTATCTGCCATAGTCTGATCTGCAAGGCCATAGAAAGAATTATGATGGATCTGATCAATATCGGCAAAGGAACTCTCCAAAAACTGGACCAGACCCACTTTGAATTTGTCAAAGGGAGGTCTTGCCTGCTCAGTCTGGTGAGCTTCTTCAAGAAATTCACCAGGGGAATGGATAAAGGTAAAATTTTACACACCACTTATCTAGACTGGCTAAAGCTTTCGACACAATCCCCTACTCAGGGATCATAGATAAATTTACTGAGTTAGGCATAAACCCCTACACTGTCAGATGGATAGCAAACTGGCTCACTGACAGGACACATGTTATCCAGATAGGTGAATTCACTTCCGTTAAGAAACCTGTTACTAGCAGTGTCCCACAGGGATCAGTGTTGAAACCCCTCCTGTCTGGTATATACTTCTCTGAAGTGAAGGCCAATGTTGGGGGCCTCTAGCATACCAAGTTTGCTGACAACTATAAGCTGGGAGCAATCAGTGAATCACCAAACAATGCTGGCATCCTGCAAACAGGCCTAAAAATGACAAACAACTGGTGCCAAAACCATGATCTGAGACCAAATGCTAAGAAATGCAGAATGAAACCCTTCAGTAAATCAGATATCCCTGCAAATTGTAATATAGATAGCACATCCCTAAAAGTAGACAGAGTGGTGAGAGACCTAAGAACAAAGATAAATAGTAATCTAAATTTTGACCACCAGATAGCTACAGTAGTGAGGAAATCCTTCTGTGTAGCTCAACTTATAAGTAAAGGCATGGCATCAAGATCAAAGAAAGTCATAGTGCCACTGTACTCAGCTCTCATCAGGCCCATAATTGAGTACAATACTCCCTTCTGCATGTATGTAATCAGGAACTTACCTCAACTGGAGTGGCCCCAAAGGTTTCTCACTAAAGAAATACAAAGCATAAGATACATGCCTTATGCAGACAGACTAAAGGCCCTATTCCTTTACTCCATCTCAAAATGTTTATTGAGAGGGGACTTATGCCAGACCTTCAGGACATTCTCTGATCCAAATATGTGACATCCCCACTCTGGGCCAGTAATCATGGAGCCTGAATCCTCACCACTGCCACTGGAGAGGGACATTCACTTGGAACAAAAATGGATACGCACAGTATTTCCAGATGCAGCTCTCTGCATCAAGCACAATTTCCCTTAAGAGCATACTGGGAACACATTCAGTCTGGATGCTGGATTTCCCTCTCTCAAGGGCCCCATTGAGACTTCCCACTGGCATCTGTAGAGTTGAGTCCTCAGCTAAGTGTCCATGACAAGTCCTCCAGCAACCTCTTTGTGAACTCAATGCTTCATGTCCCTGCTCCAAGCAGCTGACACATGCACTCTTACAGATTTGATATGCAAACACACACACACACACACACACACACACACACACACACACACACACACACCTGGGAAAAGCTGGTACAGATGTACTACCTATGTTCCTTCTGTCCAGACTATGAGGTAGTTACACTGCTACCAGACACTCCAAAGCCAGCTACTCTAAGGCTCTTACAAGGGTACCCAATTATACTGACTGAAATTAATGTCAATACCAATTACCTTGTTTGACCAAATGCAGTAAGGCTTTCAGCAGAGTCACCAAATAGATATAAGTACTCTTAAAGGTTAAAAAATTCTCTAAAGGACTAGCCAGAAGGAAAAGTTTAAATATATTTAATAATAAAAGAACATGAAAATGCATAATATCTGTATATAATAAACACCAGAGTTTTAGTCACAGGAAATATGAAAATAACATAGACAAATAGATTCAAACAGACACAGAAAAACAGTATGTAACAAATGCCACTGTATTTTCCTGACTAAACTAAAGAATTATTATACTCTGGCCACTTACTAGAGCAAGGCAAGATGAAGTAGGTGAGGGGACCTTTTTGTCAGGTTCCAAAAACAGACTGCTCTGAAACTTCAGTCTCGTCTAGTATTAAAACATCATTTTTGTGATGGATTACAGAATGGCATCACACTCATCTGATCATCTGACGTCTGGTTCCCATACTACTCCCTTTCCTAGCAACTGACCCAGAATCTCACACATATGTGTCAATAATACACACACACACACACACACACACACACACACACACACACACACACACACACACACACACACACACACACACATAGAGCTTTGCTAAGATCTGTTGCAGCTTCTGGAAGGCATAAAACAATAAAAAACATCCACCATTCTTACAGGAGCTAATAAACCATTCTCTGGCACAGATATTTAGTCTCTGGCTGCAATCAGAAATGTAAGATACAATCTTTACAGCCTGAATTAAAGAATTAAATTTCACACCATTTATCAAAGTTAGCTGGAGCTGAGCTTAACCTCTTCTCTTCTAGTATTTTCTCTTACAATATTAGTTTCAATAGTTATAATACAGTCTGACATACAAGTGTATTTCTTTTTCTGTCCAGCAGGGCACACTGTTAGTACATTTTTAACACACAAGCAGCTTTACAAATACATTTTTCAACACAAGCATCTATACAAATTAGTTTGATATACAAATGACATATGATTCTTTGCAAATTTCCAGCTAGCTGTGCTGGCATATGTTACACATCCACTGCCCTACTTCTGCTGGCATACCCGGCAATACCTCACATCATCACACAGCCCTGATGAAAATGTTACATATTCAAAAGAAAAATTATATGAGGGTTACGTGTTCCATGGACTTGAACCTTATTTATGACTATAACAGAACTTACTGGGGAGACAGATTCATAACCCAAAGGCTACCTCATCTATGGAATAAACCTCCCATCTTCATAACAAAGCCTGTCCCCTCACTCTCTTCAGAAAGAATTTTAATAAATGGTTGGGGAATCATAAATTCACTCATGGGGTACTGACCATGCCCTTTATGAACAGAGGTAGTCTGTAAAATGACTCAGGGCTCCAACACCCAAAGACCTGATACTATCCCAGCCCATATCTGGGGAATAATATTGTCATATCCTGGGTATTATTGGCTAGGCTTATAAAGGCTCTTGTGCCCTTAGCCTAGTAATCACCTATGAACCTAGGAAAAGCAAGTGTGCTACCAGTAACACCATTGATGCCAAACAATAAAATTGATAGTCTATAATCCTCAGTTTAAAAAAAAACACTAGATAAGATAAAATAAAAGGAGACCTGTTGGTGTGGAGGTTTAAGGCTGCTGCCTGCCAATAATTAAGGATCAAAGTTTCACTCTGAGCTAAGTCAATTACACACAAACACGCGCACGCACATGTACACACACACACACACACACACACACACACACACACACACACACACACACACACACATAAATCAGGGTTTGGTTTCTCTGATCTAGTTCTTTTGCCATTGCTATTTCCTACACACACACCCTTCCTTTTTTGATCCCGAAATAAAAAATTGCACTTACTGGAACAGATATATATACTCTTTTTGCTCTGAATTAGAACCTGCTCTGTAGATCTCTCCATTATGTAGCTGTTGACAATGCCTATTTAAATTTACCACAGTTTTTAAAGATGACATTCTCCTGAAGTTTCTGGACCTGTGTATAAAGTTCCCTAATGAGGTCCTAAAACTTGCTGTGTTCTTTTCTTAATGCTGAGGCTTGTTTTCTTTCTTTTTTTTTAATTTACAGAAGTTCTTTTTTTATAGAGAAGCCATGAACTCTGCCCCCCCCCCCCAAGCAAACATGCTGTAGGCAGCTGCCTAGGTTGCCTAGTGTTGGAATGGCTCTGGGCTAGGCCTCTTATAAGCATTAAGTGATAAAACAAACAAACCAAACAGATAGGCAGTGTGAAAGCAATCCAATAGTAATCCAAGTTTATTGAAATACAAGAAGGTAAGCGCTTTCGGCTGTGACACCAGCCTTCCTCAGATGATGTATTTTTCTTGTTATATAATTTATTTATGAAGAAATTCTACCATCTACTATTGGGTTTTCTTTTCAATTTCTTCTTATATTTGCAATGAATAGGGACTGTCTTATCAATACAAATGTTTAATTGGAAGTAAAAGTCAGAGACGCAGACAGCAGCAATAGATCCATCAGACATCTTTATTTAGGTCAAGTAACTGAATCAAATTTGTTTAAGAGAAGTCGTTAAATACAGAAGTATTTGCAAAGGAAGTGCCACCAGTTTTAAAGGAAAGGTCACCCATTTATTGTCTGATATAACAAGGGAGGATGGCCATATTTGTGAGGACACGATCAAGGGGACTCGGGCTCCTAGTAGGATGGTTAATGATTTTTATAGTGGAGTTATCATGTATAATGTCAAGGCAGGATTGGGTATGCTGACCATTGGCAGTGTAAGTAATCGAGTTTCTATCTGGATAGTAATAGTCCTCCATCTGCAAAAGTATTGGATTTAATGTAGATTTCAGCTAAGGTATTAAGAAGGGTATCAAGCTCAGAAGAGGACATAGAGTTAATAAAGTGGTAATTAATTTTGTTCAGGGGGATTTAGATTTCTAGGAGTTCAAATCTGGGGTTCTGAGGAACCTTTAATGATGTGGTAATATAGTCAGTAGGTCAGGAACATTTTGTTTTTTTCTGCTCATGTTAGAGATGAGGGAGTGAAGGGAGCAGCAGATAACCTAGGTATGGTTCTGCTTAAAATAATCATCCACCTCTGTGTTAGATGACTCTTCTGAGCTGCCATATTTACAGGGACCAGTGGACCATCCACCACCATGCCACTATGTAGTAATATGTGTGTGTGTGTGTGTGTGTGTGTGTGTGTGTGTGTGTGTGTGTGTGTGTGTGTGTGTGTGTGTGTGTGTGTGTGTGTGTGAGTGTGTTTCGTAGCTAGATAGATAGATAGATAGATAGATAGATAGATAGATAGATAGATAGATAGATAGATAGATAGACATATATAGATAGATATATAGATAGATATAGATACATAAAACAAAATAAGAAATACAAAAAAATATATAGAAAAATGCACAGACACAGCAAAATGTAATTTTAACTTTCCATTAGGTGAGTGTTTCTCTCTATAATAGTATGACTTCATATATAGATATACAGATATATAGATAACTGTATATATGTATGTGTGTATATATAAATAGCTAGATACATGTGCATAGTGGCATACCAGAGTTAAATAACTAAGAAATAAGCATTTCTAATACTACATTTAGTGCAAACATACTGATTTTTTATACTAATGAGCATGTGTTCATAATATAGGAAACCTGACTTAAAGTATACAATACTTTTTGAGCTGGGGTGTGTATACTAGATATTATAGTAGAGCAGAGCACACAAGAGCAGAAGCTAAGTGAAAGCACCCACTTCAGAGAAAATCTAGGATGGCATGAAGGGGGCATGATCGGTAGATGCAGATTACTTAGTAGTGTGGTACTGGCATTAATTTCTGCAATGGCATTCAGAAATTAAAGTCGATGCTGAACTTGCAGTTATGACTGAGTATGAATTTTTTATGTGTTGTTCCTTAACTTAAAGCTACCTATGGCTCTGACCTGATGTGATGATTCTAAAAAGAAAGGGTTGTACCTATAATGACAGAGATGAATGTCTCTAATGGAAGAGGAGTCAGCATTCTTGGTAGCTGCCATATGGTCGATTTATTACATGACAGTAGACCAAGGAGTAATATTCAGGAAAACGTAAGTGAAGAAATGTTTGGACTTACCAAGGACTCTTTGAGGACTCTGCTGGGGGTGAAAACTGAAGCCTGAATAACTTTTAAGAGCTTGTATTTTTTGAACGAAAATGAAGTTTCACTTTTATTTTGTTTATCTCTCCCTGTAAATCAAGTGTGCTAAATCTGTGAAATCTACATACAGTATATTTTACCCAATACAATAGATAGGCAGATGATAGCTAAAGAGATATATATAGGAGAAAAACTGAGTCTATTAAGCATTCATTCCCATGCTTCAACCATGCCTGTGCAATTTACTCACACACAGACACATACAAAAAAATTAATTAATGAATCCCAAACCACTTTCTACATCCTAAACCCCCATCAAATGAAATTATATACAATAAAGTGCACCCTGATTTCTTTAAAGTCGATATGATTTCTCATTTTTGCTAAAGTCATAGCCACTGCCTTTGTAGAAAATCGTTATTAATTTAGGAGATAGTTTTCTGACTGGTCTATGGAAGAAAATAGAACAAACATTTATTTTTAGGCACAAATAACTAATTAAATACTGTATGACTGTCTTTTCTTTGTAAAATTAAAACTCCAGATCACACCTCTCAACTGTCCAGATTTTTGCTTCATATTTTCAGTCTGTTGCTCAATAAAATTGGTGTTTTTTTGGCAAATAACTGAGGATTAAAGTCCCTGAATAATGACATACATCTGAGTTTCAGACATCCTGTGCTTCAAAAGAAGCATGCTAACACAAATCCTGTTATTCTGGAAACGTTCTAAGTTTATAAGAGCAATATTTAAAATCTATCCCTATTTTTTGAGCCTTTGTCCCCATATTATTTTAGGTTAGGTCCATATTTCTTGCATTAAGAAGTTGAGAAATATGCTCTAGATGGCGTATGAATTCCGTATGAGTTTCAATCCCATGTCTTTAAGACAGTATAGGGTGTTAGTACTGGTACTTTAGCAATCTTCAGGAAAATAATTTCAATATTAAGTATAAGTGAAGAAGATAACACTACTCAAAGAAAAGATTTAAAATTCTTTGGAGCAATTTAGGTCATTTGTAGAAAGCATCTGACATCAGTAAGTCTTCCTATAATCCAAAACTGTCTTAGAAAGCTTCTCTAATATTTCTTGCCCTATCTACATTCATAGTAGGTACAGTTACACAGCAGATGTACTCTAATATGAGAAAACATATTTCAAGCTGTTGAAAAGGTAGTCTCTGACATACAATTAATGTTTTCCCATTATTCTCTTGACAGAAAGCCAATTCCCTCAAGCATTCCTTTAAGTCTTAAAAAAGTACAGTATGATTTTGCAATAACATTCCAGATTTCATCAAGTCAACATTCCACATTATGACCTGCCCTGTAGCTTCATAACAACATATTGTAAACAAAATAAGGATGACAGAACTGAAACACAGAAATAAAGTATCTTATTTAATGATATTCGTTGGCCAAGGTTGCATGACCTGAGGCATGATTCCAGATGATTCTGATACTGTGACTAGACACCCAAGAAATATGTATAGGATGAACAAGATCACAATACAATGAAAGCATTACTAATTTGGATGCCAGTGTGCCACCATGATGAACGAAAGCAAACAAACCACTAATGTAGCTAACAGCTGTGAGAACAGGCACCTTGACAGCTGTTTGTTTTTGAGAAGGGGAACATGCAGTTTACAAATACTGTCTGTGTTACCCTTATTGTAATATGTGTAGAGGTGACAACTGTACAAGACATGTTTGCATCACAGTCATAAAAACAGTTGTGGGTAACCTGTCTACCGCACTGCTCCAGGGATCAAGTCTGTTCAGATCTGTGTACATTACACTTTTTCTGGAGTTTTGACTGAGTTGTTAGATTCCCTGTGTGCTATTGCAGGGACTTTGGTTATTATTCATCTTCTAAAAGCTTCTTAGTTGACTATCATCTATAATCTTTGAATATATACTTCATTTATGTTGTCACTGTTATGTGACTGATGGTTGAAAATTGTCTGAGATAGTCCAATTCACTGACCTGGATAACAATAAAAAATAACAATAAAAAAAAAAAAACATTAAATTACATTTTATTTATTTCATTACTACGTGGTGGACTGGTCGCTTAACAATTTTCATACATGACCTGGGATGAAAGTATTAAAACTTCATTATGCCTGATAACCACTCTTTACTCACACTGAATAAATACACCACCTTATTTTCTATACCATTCTTTTATTTTGTAACTCTTACCTTATGCCCTAATACATTGTACACTGCATACTATACAAATCCTTAGATACTCTTCTCCTTTCTCAAAAGCTATTCTACTGCAACATTTTCTTCTTTTCTTCTCAGCTGTCTAAAGCAACCACCTCCTGCTACATTATGTCTATTAAATGACACTGCTGATGGAGATATGTGAATATGAGACTACATGCTTTTGTCCTACAAGTACGTGTTTTCTCTCCTTGACATAACCTTTTATGATAACTTGTATATTAACTGTAACTTTTTTCCCTGTATGCACTCCTGTTTTGTTAAAACGTCTACCATTATTATTATTATTAAATGATGTGTATTTTATTTTTTGTTTGATATTGTAATCATATGCTGCTTTTCTCCCAGAGATTCCACTGAAAAGGGGCCTTTTTGTTTCAACTAGCTAAAAGGATTTAAAAAAATGGAAGGTGAAATAGTAGGCAAGTAACAATGAGTGGTCTATGACGGAGAGAGAGAGAGCAAGAGAGATGGAGTAGAAATTGATCAGTATGTGCAGAATGGATGACTAATGATAAGATGTCATCTTGGATGAGGTTTGGTCACTTAGCTATGAAACATATGCTTGCTTTCTTATGGCGGGTTATCTGAGAACTCTTTAATGGGTTTCTAGTCAATTTTGGGTATGAAGATATTTTCTGCTTTCACCAATACAGGTCGATTTATCATTTTTAGAATATGGTGATACATCTTCAGATCAAGTTAGGTTTGATATGGGTTAAGACTATACCTTTTCTACCTAGCGCAGACACAGCCCCTCTCCATGATGGCCTTATTGCTATCAGAGAATAATCAAAGGCAGTTCTCTGAGGAGCCTCATTATTTCAAAGCACAGCTTAATCTTGGGTTGTAATAAAGTGATTTAGTAGAACAGCTACTGCATCATTATAGCCTGTTTCACTGTACAGTGAGGCTCATTTTATGTTATTTGGTTCAGAGAGAAGGAAACCTTGTTTTCTCTGCTCTCCCCAGAATGAGAGGTTTAAAGGACCAGCATTATAGAAAAGGACAATGATCACTGTGAGAGATAGTTTGGTGAGAAAAACATGTGCATCTTTTCTTAAGGATGATGTCCAGAAGTATGTCTGTTTTTGGCCCAGGTATAAGCCTGGTAAATTCAGAAACAAGCAGTATTGGATCATGAAAGGAACTGGCCATGATCATTTGGGACTTTAAGGGTACTAAGCAGTTAATAGATTCATAGACTCTTACTAAAAGCATTGCCAATAAGAACATTGAGTAGCTCAGCCACATCCCCTAGTACTGGTGGAAAGCTAACAATGATCCCCATTAAGTCTGTTTAACATTAAGTAGATTTTATTTATGTGTTTCAGTCAAAAAATTGTGATCACCCATCCAGTCACCCAGGCTGATTTTATAGGTTTCGGGGGAAATGTGGTACTTAATAAATAAGGACAGTGTCTTCTAGAAATGGGAAAATATTTCTAGTTAGGTACCTGTCTGCCAATCTGGTGTAAATGTCACTGTATTAGGTTTAGTTCTCTGGAGAAGGTTTTTGCTTTACCACTGTTTCTATTTAATTGAAGTTATTCAACGATGACTGGGTCATTCATAAAATGGAAGACTAAGGATGTATCAGTAATCTAGAGTCCATGGAATCTGGAATAAAGGGACTAGGCTTTTAGCCTATTGGAGCAGCTAAAGGTGCTGAGACCTAATTTTTTTTTGTCAGGAAATGCATACGTACATGCCAAAGTGGGTATATTCACTGACGAACCTAACAGAGAGTTAAAAAAGTCAGACTACAACTTGTTTGGACATTAAGCATATGCCAAAAAGTATAAGTTATGCAAGGTAGACAGATTATTTTTAACCAACGCAAAGACTGGGTGGTCAGATTATAATCAGTTTTCGGTAGAGTTACTTGAGTTATTAATATCTGTGTCAGATTTAAAGTGGAATGTTATCTATACGGTAAATAATGGTGATGCTAGATTTACCAAAAGAAACTATATTGCATTTCTTGGGATTGAAATTAAGTCCATGAATATTATATCAATTACTTGTTTGGTCCAGCCCTTGCTGGAAATTTTAAGTATCAGATTACATTTGATAACATTCCCCAGTTTGCAACCATAAGAAGTATATACAAAAGACAAAAGATGCAAAGATAAGTGCCCATTGGTATACTGCTGATGACATTCTGTCTGTCACAAACTCCCTATCCTTAATGGTATGGGTTCAATCAGACAATTAATTACCTAGCCAGTAAATTATGTATGGGTTACCATTGAGTTAAGAGAGTCTAGGTCTTGACAAGGTCCAGACAGGCAGCATTGATAGTATCCCCCTTATCTATTGCCACTGCGACCCTAATAAGGAGCTTTCCAGGAGGCATGATCCACATTTTAGAAAGATGAACAGATATGCATCCAGACCAACATCACCTGGGTGTATTTTATACGAGTGAATACTCTTTTCCACTGTTCTACCTGCCATTAACTCTTGGTTTGAGGTTGTAGTACAGGGGTGTGTGAGAATTTGTCCTTTCCCCTGCTGTAGTGAAATCTCAAAGATGGTATATATAATTAGCAAGGGGTGTGGGGGTGCTTGGGGGCTTTCCCTGTGTAAGAAATAGTGTTTTTCATTTTTTCTCCGGTATTTTGTGTTTTATCTTTTTAGATTGATCTACCAGGATTTAATGAAACTTTTGACTACATTAAGTCACTGATATGGCATGCTAGCTTGTTATCAGCGACACATCTTTATTTCTGACTGTGCAGCACAACATGAGTAGGAAATGACACACATTTTGCTTACAGGCAGATAAGTACTGAAAAACTGATGTTTCATTGATTTGCTTTCCCTTCTACATGATTACTTACCAGCCTGGTGACACTTGAATCAACAGGATATAAGAAATATTGTGAAGCTCTAGTATGGGTTATCAAATTAGTACTATAATGTGTTGTGCAGTGCTACCAAAATGTGTTTGTAGGGTTTTTCTAGCATTCACTTACTGGGGCACTGGTGACCATGTGAGCAAGATGGAGGTAGTTATTCATATCTCCTCTCACAAGATTCACAGAAGACTGACCCGCTTTCAAAACTAATATACATATTTTACACATAACTCAACTGTCCAGATATTTGCCTCATATTTTGGTCTATTTCTCATAAAATATGTGGTCTTCTCGCAAATCAGTGGGTTTTGAATCCATATAATAATTGTGGAGTTCTTGATATCATATCCTTAAGAAAATGCAAGGTTAACACAAAACCTTTCATTCTAGCAAGTTTCTAAGAGCAGTCTATTTAAAATTCTCCCAATTTTTGGGCCTTTGTCACCCCATTATTTTACCCTTATCCAGATATTGTGTGTTAAGAGATTGTGAAGTATGATTATACATTACACTCTGCTTGATTGCACATTACACTGTGCTTGTTTACTAGGATGTATATACAGATTCCCTGGGATTCAGCAAGCAGCCGAGCTATTCCTGCACGGTAAGAACTGTTCCTGTTCAGCACGGCAGTGCACCATGCATATGTATTAAGGTGCACTGCCATGCTCTAAAATGGACACAGTTCCATGTACGAGCGTAGGGGGTGTGTATGAGAGCAGAGCTCTCACAATATACACGCCCCCTGTACTCCAGAATTGCCTTTCAGCAATTTAAAATGAGCGGGAATGCTCATAACACTCCAACCCATCAGGATAACAAATCTGGGTTTAAGCCATAAGGGACAATCATCCCTACCAAGACAACTGTTGTCAGAGTAACAGATGTAGGATAAACACATAGCGCACACCTCCCAACCCGTCAGAGTAAGGAATGTGGACAAAGCCAAAAGGGACAATCATCCCGCAAAGCAGAAAGTTGCTAGAATAACAGGTTCAGCATTAGCAGAGATATTCTGAAGGGTACAAATAAAATAACACAACAAATATTGTTTTTTATAAATGCGATAAAGTTTAAGCCTAGCTGCGTGTGTGTGCCTATTGCTTAGCTACGCATAGTCCAGGTTAAACAGCAAAAGAAGTTAAATAGAAAGAGACAGCAAACATAACCAGTATTTCAACAGTGTAGTACCTAAAGAATATGCTTTACAAACAGCCATTCCTGTTTTGATCCCCAATCTAACCAATTTGCATTTTACATGTGAAAGCAGTACATAAACATTTATTTTATAATTAGCTACTAAATAATATATATTTTTAACCAGAGTACTGCATTATGTCCAGATGTGGGGTGTCAGTTTAATAAAGTTGTGAACCCCCATATAGACACAAGTGCCCCATACAGTATAGTCACACATGAATAAAAGTAATGAGAGCACATTGGAGGATGTCAGGGACAGTAAACAAATATATAATATGTAATGAATGATGAATCAATGCCATACAGCAGATAGTCTATTAAATGAAGAACAAGCAATGCTAAGCATTACAAAGCACTGCTTACCAGGTGTAAGCATTGTGTAAATATGATTGCTAAGCAATGAGTAACCTAGCTAAGTGGATTTGCCCATCGGTAAGCAGTGCTGAACCTGTCTCTTTAAGCACTGCTATCCTTAGCTAAGCAGGTTTGCCCATAGCTTAACTTACCTCAGCATATTAAAAACTGTCCAATTATTGCAAAGGGTGGGAAACCAGCTGTATTTAAACCCCACAGGTGGGAATACAGCTCATAACTGGTTGCAGCTTCCCACTGCAGGCATATGGCAGGAATTGGTGAGGGCATCTGCTTCCGTGTGCAGTGCTGGGGCATATAGGATTCCAAGGTTATGGTAGGACTCCTGGTACAAAACCATGATGAGATACTGCTGCAGGGCCATTACCAAGGCTCCCAATATAAAGCGGAAGCCTGGAACCATCTTGCCCATGATCTCACCAGTGCCACTGGTATCCCTTGGACTGGTGAGCAGGTCCAACACCACTATACCGACTTGAAGCGGCGAAAGAGGGAGCTCTTGGACGAGTGTGTCCAAGAAGCAAGGCATAGGGGTGATGTCTCAGCGGTGTGTAAGTACTCATACTAATAACTGTTTACTAATGTCCAGCCTGTGTATATGATGGATAGGTATGCTTAAATATCTCTCTATTTCCCTTACAGCTGCAGCTGAATGAGCTATGTATCAGAAAGCCCATGCTAGTAGGCTGCAAAGGCTGCATCAGGAGGCTGGTGAGTAACAATCCTGCTTGTAATAGTCATACCAAATAAATATAAAGTAGTAGAAAGTCACCTGGCAGTATAAAAACTGTGCATGGGTTATACTGAATAAACCAGACAATATGACAGTAATAGTCCCATACAGGTCATATTTAAATAAAACTGTAACTGCCTGGCAATAAAGCTCTAAATCCTGGACTGTTTGTGTTTACTCTGGTATTGTATGGCATTTATTGTTGCATTCTCTGAAGAGTAATATTGTGTTAACCACTGTTACCCACACTGTGCTATATAAAAAAATGTCTACGAATGTGTGTATAAGACTGTTGAAAGTACAAGATCAGATAGTACAACCAACCAAGAGAGACTTAGACAGAAAATACTGAAGTGATAGACAGCAATATCCAACTAACACACTCTGATGAAACTTAAAATTGTTGTATTTTTAGCAAACACAGCCATGATTCGAATCCTGAGAGTGGTAGTAAGCTGTATGCATAATCATACTTCTCAACTGTACAGATTTGTTCAGAATCTCCAGATAATTGTCTCATATTTTCGGCTTGTTCATCTGTCCCCCTGGCAAATCAGTGGGATGATCTCAGAATTGTAGTCACTAAATAAGGACATGCATTTGATTTTCAGACCTCAAAACCTTCAGAAAATATATATTAAAACAAATCCTGTCACTCTAGCAACTCTCCAAGTTTATGAGAGCAATATTCAAAATATGTCCCTATTTGTACCCCCATGTTGCCAAGCTTTGTCCAGAGTGTGTGCATTAAGAGATTGAGAGGTATGTGCATAGTATTAACTTGGAATCTGGGAATATGTGTAGAAATAGTCGGGTAGTGTTAACATACATTCCCTCCACAGGTCTACCAGGTAAGAAATGTAGAATTTAGCTATTAGACAGTTGAAGTATACACTGTGTACAAACATACCACTGCCCAAAGCAAGGCCATAGGGTATTGTAATAATACCTGTACCTTAATGATTAGAGCAATGGTTGTGAGTACTACAAGGATATATAAGTTGTTAACTGACATCTCTCTCTCCCCCCACCATATCTGCAACAATAATCAAAATACACAAATCAATACTGTTGGGACATATGTCCTATTATTCAATAAATATTGAAATGTGTTTCTATTAATGTTCCAAGTTGAAATACTATCATTGTTGGCCTGTTGCTATCAATGTAACCTGCATGCCATTGTAATGGCTACTGTGGTTCCATATATGCATGTGTTCTGTTTGCTATGCAACTGTTCCAAATCTGGTGTTTTGGGTAATGGGAATATCTATGCATGCTGTTATAACTAATCCTAGATTATGTTGACTATTACTAACCAACATGTGGTTTAAAACTGCAGCACCATAGCACATTTGGGAAGGCCAGTCCCAGCAAACCACCTCTCCCACCTCATCTGGCCATGGCACCGGGCCCCAGTATGTCTGGGACCCACCCCAGGACCTCCTCGTCCTCTGGTCTTCCACCACCTTTAAATAGAATCACCTCAGGAGATGGGGCTCATCCCCCCGGGAGTGGGCATGGAAAGGATCTTGTCACCTGAAATCAGGTCCGGGGATTGGTGCGCAGCCAACTCCGAAGGGAGTTTGGAGATCTGCTATGCCAGCTTGAGGGCCGTGTGGCACATTTAGTGGGTCAGCCTGCACCTCCTGCTCAGCCCCCAGCACAGCCACCTTCGGGGCCGTGAAGGTGCAGTGGTGACTGACTATGGGTGGGGACCTCAGTTCCACTGTTTCCATTTGGGGGCTCATGGGCTTCCGATTTCCAAACACCCCTCCCCATCCAAGGTGTTTACCCCCCCAAATGTGTCATAAACAACCCCTGTATGCTGTCTTCCTACCCAACCTACCTCCACAAATATACCTACTATCCTTCCCCAACATCCCACTCTCACCTTAAAAAAAGGGCAATCTGTTCCCAAAAAAAAAAAATTTATCCCACACATAGCTGTCCATTTTGCACAGGTGTCTACTGGAAACATGTAATCTGGTCTAATTGGCGTCACAACACATTATTGTTATCTTAACCCCTCTCTCAAGGATTTGAGTGTCCAAATTTACCTCCAAATTCAGTATATATGCACACCTGTTGCTGTAGAAGAAATGGACAGCTATGGACCTTCCCTACACCCGTCCTGCACATCCCTAGCTATTTTCCCAATTGTTTTTTCCATTTGCAGGCCCCATTTTTCACTACTTTCCTATCACCCCTTTTTTCTTTTCTTTTAAAGAAATTAGCAAGGGGTAAGTGGGCATAAGCACTTTTAAGCAGTAGTAAGCAGGTTTAAGCCTGTTTGTATGGCGCTAAGCAATGCCTATACAGATTAAGCACTTTTCAGGCTGTCTGTAAGCATATTTAACCAGAGGTTAGCATTGCTTACCATCTCGCAAACCCGCTTACAACTGCTTAAAAGTGACTTAGTCACTCTGTATCCAACAGCCCATGTTCTGCCCAGCAACAAAATAATCAGCCCTTGCAAATCTCAAACCCAGGACCCTGCACACCATAAGCATTTGAGCTGTACATAAGTGTGATGTTTTCTCAAACATATCATGCAGCACAGTCATTCAACAGTAGGGAAAATGTATTTATATATGTAGATGTATGTATGTATGTATGTATGCATGGGTCCATGTCAGGTGGACGACAGTGCACTTCAACGAAGACCACATCACCAAGATGACTCCGCCGACAGGATGAATCCACGACAATGGTAAGTAGTGCACACTGGGAGTTAGTCCCATTCCAAGCGATCTTGGAGTTGGTATATTTAAGTAGGGGAGGTGTGGGGGCACAGCCCCCCACATGCGGGGTGCAGGGGGGCTAGCCCTCCTGCTATACATGTTATGTGGTTTTTGAGTGTATTACGGAAACGGGAATGTATTCCGTTCCATATAATACTGTTGTCGGGGATTCATCCTGTTGGCGGAGTCATCTCGGCGTTCTTTGAAGTGCCCTTTCGTCCATCTGACATGGCCCTGTATGAGTGCATGTGTGTGTGTGTGTGTGTGTGTGTATATATATATATATATATATATATATATATATATATATATATATAGAAACACACACACACATATACACACACACACACACACACACACACACACACACACACACACACACACACACACACACATATATATATATATATATATATATATATATATATATATATATATATATATATATATATATGTAGGTTCATAGGTAGGTACTAGGCTATTGGCCCAAGGGCCTAAGTAAGCCTAGCCAACAAGGTTCCCTGGCTTACGCCACCAAAGAAAGTTATTTTGCTGTGCCCCTGTCAAGCAGAGCCATAGATGTGATCCACGTGGTATATTTCCTATTTCCCATCCACTCATCAAGATTTTTCTTGAAGAGTGGCAATGAGGAACTTTGCTTGACATAGATGGGTAGCTTGTTCCAGAGTATAGGAAGTCTCTGGGACAGGAATCTATCCCTCCAGCGTGTCCTGTTTAATGTGGTGACAAGGTTTAGGTCCCTAGAGCGTGTAGCTCAGAGGGATTGGGATTTCTTTAGGTGTAGCATGTCCAACAGCTCTGGGTTTGACATAGCTTTATATGTTAGGCAGAGAACACCTCGGAGTAGGCGATATGCTACGGAGTAAAGCTGGAGTTTTTTGAGATGGTTAGTGTAGAACATCTGTTTGAAGCCAGTAATCCTCTTTGTGAGGTACTTCTCTGGCCTTTCCAGCTGCTGTAGATGTCTTGTGAGATACATTCCAAAAAGGGCGACGTACTCTATAATGGGTCTAATGAGTGTCGAGCAGAGGGACAATGACCTCTTTTTTCCTGGATGAGAACCATTTTGTGATGAGGTGTGCCACGTAGAAGAATTTCTTGACTACTATGGCAATGTGATTATCAAAGGAGAGACTACTGTCACAAATTCGGCATATATATATATATATATATATATATATATATATATATATATATTTATATATATATAAACCTTCTTCTGTTTAATTTTGTAATGTACAAACCTGAAGCTACTGGGTGCTTACTACTGTAATTTGTTCTTTGTCTCCCTCTAACCTATTGTAGCTCTTCACCGTCAAATCCTGTATTAGGAATCGGGATTTTCTCCTGCTGGATAAAAATGGACCCCTTACAACTACTCTTGCCATCCTATCTTCAACCTAAAATAATTCTGCTGTCCTAGTTCAAAAACAGTTCCAAAAGGATACAAGAAAGTAAGTTTTACCCAAAGCCAACTGTTAAATTGCACTGTTTTTAATACCTAGTGCTATGTGTTATCCATACTACTGAGCCAGGTACCCAGCAGCCTTACCCCTCTATACCCCCTAGGTAACTAATTTGTCTCCCCTGTAAATTCCCTACTGGAGCCATCTGTTCTACCATGAGCTCTTTTCTTACAGCTTTTCAAGCTCCACCTTACCTTCTGTCCACTAGGTGGCACTCTTATCTTGGTTTGTGTAGCATCCATTATCCATTCCCTCCCGTTTTAAATTCCAGTCTACTTTTCTATGTTCTTGAAATCTCACACTGCTCCTTAATCTTCCTCCTTCATGTACCTTATTTTTTTCATTCCCTATGATACTATCCCTTATTAAACAAAACAACTGAACTATCACTCCCCACTCACCTGTTACTTCCAGCAGCTCCTCAAGAGTCTGCTGCTCATAGATTGTCTCTGCAATTTCCTCCTTCACCTGCTCTAACCTGCTCCGTTCACCCTGCGGGCTGACTCCGCTCCCCTATCCTGCCCCCAAATTCCACCCACCCCCAGTACCCCTACATTTATTTCAGCCAATAGTCTCCACCCCTCTTCTACCTCTCCACTCACAGTCCTCCTCTCTCTGCCCCTCCTCTTTTCACCCCCTTCCCTCAATTACATGCCACTCCCCTTCTATGATTTCACTATACTCTACTCCTCTCCCCTTCCTAATACTGTATCGTATACCTCTTCTACATTATACCTCCCCTTCTACTCCATCTTATAAATTTATACCATCTCACCATGAACTCTTCATTACTACTTACCCTTCTCACCCCCTCTACCACCTTGTTAACTCTAATTCTACTATACCATACTACCTCCCATTCCTCTACTCTTCTTCCCCCTTTTCTCTTGTCCCACTGCACCTCTTCCAGCCCCCATCTCTCCCTCACAATACCTCACTTCCATACCATCTCAGCCTCATTAATCCAGCCCAATCACCTCTGCTACTTCAAACCAACGTTCCTACCCACATTAACAAGACACAACTTCCCTAAACCTCTTTCATATCATCCCCCACACTCAAAAGGAAAACTAAATCACCTACTGCCTTCTTTCTTCATCTACCTACTTCTAGCAGGTGATATACACCCTAACCCTGGACCTAGTTCCTCTAACAACCCCATCCCTTCACAAACTACCAAACACTACCAGCCTCAAAAGCCTTAAATTAGTTACTCTAAGTTTACAAACTAAAGCAACTAGCTTCCATGCCTGGCGTAACTAGAACCAACCTGACATACTATCCATCTCTGAGACTTGGTTAAAACCATACATCTCTGACTCAAAAATTC
Source organism: Protopterus annectens (assembly GCF_019279795.1). NCBI lineage: Eukaryota > Metazoa > Chordata > Ceratodontiformes > Protopteridae > Protopterus > Protopterus annectens. The sequence continues at coordinate 1,083,069,620 of NC_056741.1, forward strand.
TACCTCCTGGTTACCAAGCCATTAGATATGACCGCATGAATAGAAGAGGTGGAGCAGAAGCCTTGATATTCTCTAACATACTCCCCATTATTCCAAACCCAAATCCCATTCCTCAATTTAACAATGCAGAACTTGTGATAGGTGTGCTACAAATGAATAATTATAAAAATATCTGCATCATATCCCTCTATATTCCCCCAGGTAACAACACTACTACTTTAGAAGAAATCCTCCAATGGGCCTCCACTAATATTAACCTAGAGACCTACATTCTAGGTGACATTAACTTAGACTGGAATAAAATTAACAACCAAAATCCCACTATATCTGTCAATCTCTTTAACTTTACCCAATTTACCAACTTTATCACCAGACCCAACAAAACCAATCCTCCAGGATCCACTCTGGACTGGATCCTAACTACCCACCTTATCAACATATTAGACTCAGGCATCCTCCCTGACTCTATAAGTTACCACCTGCCTGCCTTTATCCTCTGAACAACTCATTCCTCTCCTCACCAGCACCAGTATATACATACTCATAACCTTACAAACTTCAACCCTTCAACCTTCTCTAATACCCTCAAACAAACTAACTAGAACACTTTAAAAACACTCCCTGTAGACAACGCCGTTGATTATTTCAATTCCACCTTCCTAAATATACTTAATACCCTAGCCCCTCCATGATCTCTATGAGTCAAACCCAACCTCGCTCCATGGCTAACCAAAGAAACCAAAAAAAACTTATGCTACAACGTGATAAATGATGGAAACTTTCTCAGCACAATAAACATCCTGAAACCTTCCTTAAATATAAGCAACTCCGCAACCTCACCAAAAGACATATAATCAAGGATAAACAATTCTACTATATGAAACTCCAAACCAACCACTCCAAAACCCCCAAACAATTCTGGAACTCCATAAATTCACTCCTACACCCAGGCACCAAAATCAGCCCTTGCCCTGATACTACTAAGACTGATCCAGAAATTGTCACTATCTTCAACTCCTTCTTTATTAACTCTATAGCTGAACAAACAAAATCCTTCCCAATTACCCCACCTTCACAAGTCAGTCACTCCACCCCAGCCTCTCAACCCAACCTCCCCACCTTTGAACTTAAACCAATTTCACCCTCCTACATAAAAAACTCCTCAGCAAGCTAAAATCCTGCTCCAATGCTCCAGATAGCATTCCCTCTAAATTCTTAAAAATCGCTGCAGATGGAATCGCCCTCACCATTAGCATCTTAATCAACAGATCCATAATAGAATCTTATGTCCCCAAGCTTTGGTGTGCTTCCTTTATACATCCTCTCCACAAAGGCTGTAAAAATAATAATACCTCAAACTTTTGCCCCATAGCCATCCTCTACCCTATATCAAAAATACTGGAAAAATGTGTACATACCCAACTAATGCCTTTCCTAACCTCAAACTATCCAATCTCTCAAGCCCAACATGGTTTTTGCCCCGGCCATAGCACTATTACTGCTCTTCTCTCATTCTTAGACATAGTCAACCATGCCCGTGACTCCGGAAAAATCGTTTCTACAGTATTATTAGACCTCTCTAAAGATTTCGACATTATCTCCCATACCCATCATCTCAACCACCTTACTAATTTAAACCTTTCTCGCAAGTCCCTGTCCTGGTTTTCAGGTTACCTATCTGATAGAGCTCAAGCTGTAAAATGGAAGAAAAGCACCTCAGACTTTCTCCCCACTCCTACTGGAGTTCCCCAAGGATCTATTCTTGGCCCAGTGCTTTTTAACATCTTTGTCAATGATTTCCACTCAGCCATCCCAAACACAAAAATAGTACAATATGCTGATGGCTCCACTTTAATCTGCTGTGCCACCACCCTCCCAGAACTTCAATCATACACACAAACTGCCTTCTCTGTCACTGAGTACTGGATGTTGCAAAACCATCTATTTCGAAACTCTAACAAATCCAAAATACTACTCTTCACTCCCTCAAAATCCTCCCCACTTGATAAAAATTCTTTCCAAATTAGAAGTCACAACAATTCTACTATAGAAACTGTTCCCTATGCCAAACTACTTGGGGTCACCATAGATGAACACCTAAAATTTGACACGCATATTCAACTAAGCATCAAGAAAACACATCAAAAACTGGGCCTACTACACAGAAACATCCACTATCTCACTCCTTCTACTAGACAAACCCTTGCCACTACCTACCTTCTCCCCTCTCTATTGTATGGTGCACCTATACTACCTAACCTATCTGCCTCCATCTCTTCCAAAATGGAAAGTTATTACAATAAAATCTCCAAATTTGCTATAAAAGCCAAACACTCCTCCCACCATTGCTCTGCTCTCCACTTACTTAACTGGCTAGAACTTCCCAACCATCTCGACTACCTCCAACTTATTACTGTTCATAGGCTATCATTTAACCCTACTCTATGCCCTGCTCTCTCCAACATCTTACAACCTTACACCCCTAACAGGCCACTTAGATCTTCCCACCTAAACCTTATCACATTCTACAAACCAATCCACCCTGCTGGACATCTCCTCCTGTCCTTCTCCCTAGTCAAAAAATGGAACTCTCTCCCTCCTTCTCTACGTACTATTGACAATATTGACAACTTCAAATCACATTTCATTCCTACTTTTCTCTAACTGGAAATGCAATTGCACCTTACCCACCTAGCCTTCCTCTCTCTACATTCTAAATCATATTTCCCAACTTCCCCTTTCTCTACTACTTAACTCCTTCAGAAATGACTCACTCTTCAGTGTTATCTCACATACTTTTTGTATATACTGTACATAGTTTGCTCCCCCCATTCCCCTTTCCCTATCATTTGTACCTGTTCTGCCATAACTACCCGAACAAGACACATTTTCTATACATCTATTGGAAATGTCTCCCTCTCAACACATGACTTATATGCTAAGTTACCAATGTACCAGTTCATGTCTTGGATTTTTAATGTATCTGCACCTTCAATATTAACTGTAACTTGCTTACCTTATGTATTTTCATCTTGAAGAGTACTTTAATCTGAATATCTAATGTTTACTATGTAATGTGGAGCTGTACCAATGTACCAGTTCATGTCTGAATCATGAACTGTAACTTAACTCTGAAATTTTAATGTCTACTATGTAATGAGGAGCTTTACCAATTTACCACTTCATGTCTCTGATTTATAATGTATCGACACCCTCTATATTAACTGTATTTGCTTATCTTATATATCTGCATCCTGAATTGTTACTTTAATCTGAAAAACTAATTTCTATTATGTAATGTTGAAGCTTTTCTCCCAGGGCCTCCACTGAAAATGGGCTCCTGAGCCCAGTGGACCCAACCCCCTCGGTCATCAAACTGAAATAAATAAATAAATATATATATATATATATATATATATATACATATATATATATATATATATATATATATATATATATATATATATATATATATATATATATATATATATATACATATATATATATATATATATATATGGTTTACTATCATAAATTCGAAAGTAAAAATAAATAATGTCTTTATTTTTGAATTTATGCATTGAAAATGAACATTTTCGAATAATAGTAAACTCGAAAACAAGGGTGTATTGTCGAAAATGTCGCTTGTGACATTTACGGTGATGCACAGCACGCCCACCCTTCCCATAATCACCTACCTACCTAACTGAACACACAGTTATGCAGGGGGGCTGCACCCCCCTGCACCCCCCCTTGTGGGGGTCTGTGCCCCCCACACCTCCCCAAACTTAATATTCCAACTCCGAGATCGCACTACAGTGAGGAAAGGGATACATTTCCCTAACCGCACTGTACCGCGATCCCCTCCCATGACCAAAACTTAGAATTGCGAATGCACAGTTCATTCGCAATGCAAACCTTCGCTCATGTCACCTGCCGTAATATGAAGTATTCGAACATCTGATGTTCGAATACTTCATAGCCGTGCAAATGCACGTCGACATAATGATAGCAAACCACATATATATATATATATATATATATATATATATATATATATATATACATATATGTATGTATGTATATAGACATACGTACACATATAAATATATAAATACTTAAAGATATATATAAAAAGAGTATATACAGAGGGTGCACAGCATATCAAACAGCCATTATTCCTACCGTTGCCACCTTTTTAAATGGCCAGTGTCTGATTCTTTCTTACAAATGGGAATTTTTGCATGAAACATATACCCTCACACAATGCAAAGGACAGGACACCGCACACAAGTTTGCGTACATAGAAATGTTTATTTGTGTACTATTTCAGTTCTTTATGCCATTTTTATAGAGGTTAGGTGCTTGAAATACATAATAACTGATTAATGCAACTCTCAAACAAAACATATGATACAGTAATCTGTAAAACATAGCATGCTTTGCTGTCTAGGCTAAAGCCTTCAAGTAGTACAACAGTAAAAACACACTTGCCTTACAGATAAGAATCAATCAACACTTAGTTACAGATATAGTTCAGCAGCCTCCAATCACACTGTGTACTCAACCCCTAGGGGGAACATTATTAGTTGTCACAATGTAAATGTATCTGTTACACAATAATGCTTAACTGAAAATGTCACTATCACACTGACAAACAGGACTATGTGTAAGACAGCAAGCTCTAGCCCACCAGTGTTCCTATGGTGAAACGTATGAAAATGTACAGCCATATACCTTAGTGTTTCTTATTACTGACATCCCTAACATGTTGTAACAGCCTAGGTTAAAAACATTTAAAAACCTTCCTCCATAAAATATCTTACAAGGGCATATAACAGTCTTCTCCATACACTGATATCTGGACTGTACAGGGTCACACATGTTTTTTCCAGCAGTAGCCCTCATATATATGGACCCTACCCCACAATTTGTGTGGGAGTCTGCAACATCACTGTAACGTTACGTCTGATGAAGCGGCAGAGACCGTGAAAGCGCTTACGTTACTAGTTTGTGATATGTTTTAACATTAAATGCTTGTTTGTCTACGTTAAACAACGTTTCCAAGTGGATTATTCAACGGAAAATAGTGATTATTGTCATTTGCTGAGGAGTTCTTTTGGGTTTTGTGTGCAGCTATATTCCTTGGGCGTGCGTGGAAGTTTTGAACAATATATATATATCTATATATATATATATATATATATATATATATATATATATATATATATATATATAGATAGATATATATATAGATATATATATATACGTTCATAGGTTCAGAGTGTGTATCCGAAGTCTGAATGCACTCCATATACACACATGTACACACACACACACACACATATTTCTTATCTCCCATTCAATCATCAAGGTTCCTTTTGAAGAGGGCCAAAGAGGCTCTCTGCTTGACATGTATGGGCAGTCAATTCCAGAGTATGGGGAGTCTCTGTGTCAGCAACCTATCCCTCCAGCATGTTTTGTTCATTGTGATGACAAGGTTTAGATCCCTGGAGCATGTGGCTCTGAGGGACTGGGAATTCTTTAAGTGGAGCATGTCCAACAGCTTAGGGTTTGACAAGACCTTGTATGTTAAGCAGAGATTGCCTCTGAGTAGATGATATGCCACAGAGTATAGCTGGAGTTTTTTAGACGGTCAGTGTAGGGCATCTGCTTTAGGCCTGTGATTCTTTTAGTAAGGTATTTCTACATATATACAAACACACATACACACACACATGCACGTGCACACACACACACACACACACACACACACACACACACACACACACACACACACACACACACACATATATTATATATATATATATATATATATATATATATATATATATATATATATATATATATATATAAATACATTTTCCCTACTGTTAAATGACTGTGCTGCATGATATGTTTGAGAAAACATCTCACATATCTGTAGGTCAGATGGCTTAGTGGTAAATTGTTGTGGTTATGGTGTGCAGGATCTTGGGTTGGACACTTGCAAGGGCTGATCATTTTTTTGCTGGCCAGGACAAGGGCTGTTGGATACAGAGTGATTAAAGCACTTTTAAGTAGTTGCAAGGGGGTGCAAAATGGACAGTTATGTATGGTGTGAAATTCTTTTTGGGAACTGATTGCCATTTTTTTGTTAAGATGAGTGTGGGATGTTGGGGAAGGATAATAGGTATATTTGGGGAGGTAGGTTGGGTCGGAAGACAGACAAGACAGACAAGACAGCATACAAGGGCAGTATATGACACGTGTGGGGGGTAAAAACCTTGGATAGGAAGGGTTGTTTGGAAATTGGAAGCCCATGAGCCCCCAAATGGAAACAGTGGGACTGAAGTCCCCACCCATGAGCAGTCACCACTGCACCTTCACAGCCCTGAAAGTGGCTGTGCAGGGGGCTGAGCAGGAGGGGCAGGCTGGCCCTCTAATTGCGCCATGAGTCTCTCAAGCTGGTGTAGCAGATCTCCCAATTCTCTGTGCAGCTCCCTATGCACCAGACCCTGGATACGATTTCAGGTGACAAGATCCTGTCTGTGCCCACTTCCAGGGGTGAATGAGCCCCATCCCCTGAGATGGTTTCACCAGAAGGTATTGCAGGACCAGTGGATGAGGAGGTCCTGGGGTGGGTCCCAGACATGCTGTGGCCCGATGTCATGGCCAGATGAGGTGGGAGAGGTAGGTCCACTGGGAACGGACCTTCCCAAACATGCCATTGTGTTGCAGTTTTAGAATATATGTGGGTTAGTAATTGCCAACACAATCCAGGATTAGTTATAGCAGCATGCATAGATAGTCCCATTAACCCAAAACACCAGATTTGGAACAGTTGCATTGCAAACAGAACGCATGCATATATGCAACCACAGTGGTCATTACAAAGGCATGCAGGTTACATTGATAGCAACAGGCCACCAGTGATAATGTTTTAACATGGAACATGAATAGAAACACATTTTTAATATTTGTTGAACAATAGGATATATGTCCCAACAGTAGGTTTGGTGTAAACATACCCATTGATTTGTGTGTTCACATTATTGTTGCAGATATAGTGGTGGGAGGAGATGTCAATTAACAACTATTATATCCTTGCAGTGTGAAGACCTCTAACCTTTTTTCCTGTGTATGACTTCTAGGTACCATGTTCCTTTAATGTCTCCCTGCATATACTCCCCAGGAGAATGATATTATCATAAATTTCATTGTACTACATCACAGAACTCTCTTTGGATGCATGGCCCATGATCTGCAGGAGAGGAATGCCCTGTGGACCGAGCTCATCCACAGGGTAAACAATGTTGACCTGCATAACCGCAGTTATGAACAGGTGCAACATCATCACACTGACCTAATCCTCCACACCTATTAGCATCCTGCTGCAGTTAGGAGGGACCAGCTAGCCACAGGTGGGGGTCATGCCATCCAGCCTCTGCTGACGCATGCTGAGGAGCTCCTCACCAGCCTTGGGGCATCCGCCTGCCAGACAAGCTAGGAACCTGAAGATAGCATTATGGAGGTGGGTGCTACCCACACAATGGATGAGGAGCATGCAGGTAAGGCCCCAGGGCACATTAGTAGACCACTGTTACTTATCCATCTTCATTTGTAAAGTTTCTTCATGCATATGTCAGATAACATAGTCTGTTGCTGCAGTGTAGTAATAATGCATCATTTCTAGTATTGTGGGTTTGTACTGTTGATGTACCAAAATGCTGCTCCCAGCCTGTACCAATGCCACAGGTGTGGCTACTGACATTACATCTCTCACACAACTATTTAGATCCCCCTGGAATACAACTGGGGCAGCAGCCTGTAGCTGGTGAGTATGGAGTTGTTTTGTTCAGGTCTGCCAATACACCGAACATGTTATGGCCATGGTATTTGCCATGTACACATGTAACACACCTACATATAATGCAGCTGTGCATGTTCATTTATTGTTGCTGTTAACTGCACTGCATCACAGTGGTCACCATGGTGGCATATCTGAAGAGTATGTAAGAGTCCTGCAGTATACCTAACAACCTGTCAGTGCAAGATGTGTGGACAGAGATGAACATAATGGTGGGACAAATGGCCTATAGTAGAGAAATGTCTGAAACATTACCCTTATACTGTGGCTACAACAGTGTATACACCACTATTACAATGGCAACTGTTACAGATCTACACAATGGCATATCGCAATACCACATTCCACACCTTTTACAACCTGTAATGTGATCCTAACATGAGCAATGAATGTGTAATATGGAATCCTATGTTAGGACAACAAATATGGGGAATACATACCTTAACAAACACTGGAAGCATATGTGTGCACACGCTCAAAATAACATATTGTGAAAGCAGCTTTTGAGGTACTGACAGCAATAACTCTTCTTGAGTATGCATCTTCCATCACATACAGGGCCTCAATGTCACACCAAGTAATGGTCTGATGTCCAAGAAGTATGTCCATGATATTTGCCCACTCACCTGCAACAGAGGCAGCCATGGCATGCACAAATCTTACAAACCATGGAATGGATCCCATATCTGAAAGGTAGCACTCAGGAGTGGGAGAAGTAGCCTTACCTCACCATTGCATAAACCATGGCAAACAGTGCAGACAGTCATGTATGAGACTATGAAGTGTGGGACTACATTAATGTAGAAAATAAACAGATGCCCATCCAAGACAGGTGGCAACAGATGTTGCAAACTGGTCATGGATGCTGCCTAGAAACTTGCAGCAACACTGAGGGACTTTGCATGAATGTCTAGCAAGTGCTGCCTGTGCAGTACTTGTGTCAACAATTGCCTGGAATCTGCATAAGTGTGGCCTATGGGTTAGGGTAATCAGATGGAAGAGTTGTTCCAATGGAAACATCATCCAGGGCTCTCTACTGGTAGCATATGCATAACATCAAGTTTCTCAAAGGCATGTGTTGTAATGTGTAATGGTGTACTGAGACCAAGGCTGAAACCTACAGACAGTATTAATAAAGATACATGCGGTGTGCAAGCAAGACCTCACTCCACCTCAGGTCCACCATCCCCATCTATAGCTTGCTGGTGTCAGTGTACATCTTTAGGTTTGCTGTTCATTGGAAGGGACTAGGCCGGTAGACATGGCATTCTGAATTTGGAACACTGCAAAATGACACTTGTGTGGCCCATAGTTGTCAAACATCTGCAATAAGGCTGAGGATGGAGAGGGGTGTCATCCTGAAACACAACAGTGAACTGAAGCATACATCCAAAGCTTGCTAAGAATGGCTGTATCTGAACACTGTCAAGTTCATGAATTGTGCCAGACATAACCCTGGCTCCACAGCAATAGTGAAGGCACTGTGTGACCTCCAAGGGCTGTGCACATGAGCTGACCTTGAAATCCGGCAGAGTTGGGGGATGTTTATATGGTGGAGTGACCAAATAATGGCAAATGAAGATGATCCATGCTAGTATACCCCTTCCAGGAATAGTGACTGCTGTAGTTCACTTAACAGGTGCTGCAACAAACCATCATGTTAAGGGTGTGCACACTTATACAACCCACATATTGTATGCATCTCAATCAGCATCTGCACAACTAACACATTTTGTTTGATACTGCATTTGGTTGCACAGGTCATATGTCACATATCAGGTGTGTGTAATGTTGACATATGCAGTATTGTGGCCCCACTGCATATCATGGAAAAGGCTGACATGTCAACAAGGGTGTGTACGCTCCTCATAGCCACAGTAAGCATTGAAGGTTGTCAGTATAATCAGGTTTTATTGCTCATACATGCACTGCTGATGATGAGATCTGCAAATCCGAGGTCAGGCATTCACTATTGACGTCAGTCCTCATATCATCCCAGGTATGTGTTAGACAAACACATAGGGGCTGTGAGCAACACAGCAAACATAACTGCCACACGTATACACATTCAGCAATGGTGTGTACACTCATGAGGCATGGTGCACAGTACATGCCAGGGTGCTGAACAGGTGCACAGCAATACTGTGTACATGGGTGCAGTGTATTCCAGGGGAAGGGACATCACATACTAACACAACTCATGTATCACAGAGGTGTATAATGTTGGTAACAAGGATTGAATATAGCTGCAGTGCATGCTGTTTAGTGTCATATGCCATGCATGTTGACTGTTGAGTAATGAGAGGTCTGTGTAACATCTTTGCACCACCTCAGCTGTAGGTGTGTGTGTGTGTGTGTGTGTGTGTGTGTGTGTGTGTGTGTGTGTGTGTGTGTGTGTGTGTGTGTGTGTGTGTGTGAGTGTGTGTGTGTGTGTGTGTGTGTGTGTGTGTGAGTGTGTGTAGAGTTAAGCAATGATGTACAGGTCTTAAATTATGTTTTTGTTGTCCCCTCACAGGTGGCAAGGAGGGTCAGGGTACCTCCTGCAGGCAAACTGATGTTAATGTCCACACAGAATCTGACAATGATGATAGGTATGGTGAGGCACAAGCAGGGTTGTCAGGGGCTGAAACTGTGCCATTGTTTTACATCCCACTTTTATCCACCCCATCCCCACACACAGTCACAATGCCTATACATACCCCATCACCAGTGGCCAAAGATGAGGGACAGTTGGCGAGTGGTGGCATGGGACAGGACAGTGTGATGACTATGGCAAGTGTGTCTGTACACAGTAGCCATAGCTGGATGACCAGTGAGGTACCACACAGGCAGATGTACAGGGGTGCTTGTAGGAGGGCTGCTGGTCATCATGCCCCTGGCAGAAGTGCCACAGCAGGTGTTACCAGACGCATGTTTCGGTCCATCATAAAAGCACAGGCATGTATGGAACGTTACACCAGACAGTGTCTGAGGCTTCAGAGGGCTACTCATTCTGCTGTACTTGACAACATCTGTGATCATGCAGGTGCCCACCATTATTTTGCAGAGGTCCTGGATAGACGGTTGGGTGAGATGGTGGGAATCCTTGACCATGCAGTGTCTGTGTTAGAGCATATGGTGGGAGTAGGGCAACAGCCACGTGGACATAGGTCAGCAACACCAACTGGTGGTGGTCTTCATGGATGGGCAACAAGTTACAGCCGCTCCCGTAGTGGCAGTACCAACATCGGCTCTGTAGGGAGGTGCTGTACATACCACAAGACAGCAGGCCATGTGCACATTGCCCTGGCTGGCCCCAACAGGGACGCAGATCCAGTGGACATTTGTCATCATCAGGGGAGAGTACCATATCTGGGTTTCTACCTGGTAGTGCCCGTGGAAACCCTGACAGCCACAGTTCTTGTGTCCTTGGCTGGACATGGTCAACTGTACACCCTGCCATGTATGGTCTGCAGTTGTCCAACAAACCCTTGTATAGGGCAGCAACATGGCAGAACTGTCTGCATACATACAAACACACATCACCAACACAGCTAGCACACCTCCATACCTACACACACCACCTCTGCACATTCCAATTGATAAAGAACCCCCTAACACACACACATGATGTCAACTAAATGGTTCAGCCTAGGTCTCTGGCAAACCCACAACACACCCTGTGTATATGATGATACCTGTGCCACATCCCTGTCATCCATACCATCGATGCAGGGACATGCTAATATGGTTCTGATGCACAGGGTGAATGTACTAAGGTTTAGCAATGTAATGACTGTGTAACATGTTTTCAGCTGGAATGTTTAATACTTACATGTCAGGATGTGTAGCTGTCCAGCCATGATGCATTATAGCTGTTATTAGCACGGACTGATTGTGGTCTCCATAATGTATTCAGTTTGTGTTGTAGAATTCTATGTGTGAGCAGGATGTTGGTCAGCTGTTATTTCCTACAAGATGTATAGCACTGTGGTAACACATTGACTGTGTCATATCCTGGGTACAGCTGAACACAAGTAACAGGTCTGTATAACAGTTACTGCATGTGCCACATGGCTGTTAAGTCTGAGGGGTGTATGCAGGTGAGTACATGGTGGCTGATGTCAGCAGCTCTTCTACAGTGGACAATGGTAAGTGCACTGGGTGGCACACACCAAATGTTTGTGAATAACACGCACATACACACACGCGCACACACAAACACACACACACACACACACACACACACACACACACACACACACACACACACACACACACACACACACACACACACACACACACACACACGCACGCACACACACACACACACACACACACAGACACAGCTTTGGTGTTGATGCAATACACATAGAATACTGTACACATGGATGTACTTAATTTTGCAGTGAACTCATTTTGGCCTGTGTAATTCCAACAAGACAAAATAAACAAAACATCACATCAGTAAATAATCAGTCTGCCAGTTTAATGTCATTGACGATGGTACTGGAAAGGTATATGTCCTCCTCCCCAATGTAGTGCAATCCTGGAGTTGGTAAACATAGGTGTGGTGGTGTGGGTGGCACAGCCCTCCACTTTGGAGGGTGTGGGTTGGCTTAGAACCACACATAACATGATTAACAACTTCTTAACCTGTTAACATAAACTGCACAGTATTACAGAAGACTAAGCAGGGGGATACACACAACAGTAACCCCAATGAGGGTGGATGTACCCACAACATCCACACCCAGCTATATATAACGACTCCAGTATCGCTGTACAGCTGTACAGTGGGGAAGAGGACATTTACACATTTACTAGTTTTGATGGAATGAATTTCCACAAGATGATTCCTTTGAAATGTTAGTGTTTGCCAGTCAGTTCTCAGACAAATGACCTCCTGGGGCATGTATTTTCTGTAAACTGAATTAGATCCCTTCACATACATACACACTTACTTGTCAACACTGAGAGTAGAACCCCTACCTATGTACTTATTGCTACTAATGTGTTTGACCTTAACTGCACACAACACAGAGCTTTTAGGATGAGGTGTGTCCCGAGTTTCTTGTTAAGTGAAGAACATCACCAGGCCTTGAACAGTATGCTAATGGGAGATGTACTGGGTGTTAATGAACAACACATAGTATAACTACTGTCATATACACAATGTCAAACACGTAACAGTCATAGACACATCTGAGAAACCTGGGTTTATCAGTGCTAACTACCTTGTCAGTGAGTCCATTCTGTTACAGAGAATTTGCACACAGCACATGCATCATTGGGCTGGATAGTGTAATCAGTTACCTGTATGGTCGATGGTGACAGTGGTCCTCATACAGGGGACCTTGGGACATGTACTGGGGGTACCATGGTGTAAAGACAGTATACACAGCACAAAGCACAAAGTGCACCAGAAATTTCCAAAAAAAAAAAACAATCAGGAACCAAGCGAATAGCTGCACCTTCTTTTATTACACACTTCTTCTGGTATCCCAGCTAAAAAGTCTTCAAGGAATCCTTGAAGGCATTTTAGCCGAGAAACCAGAAGAAGTGTGTAATAAAAGAAGGTGCAGCTATTCGCTTGGTTCCTGACTGTTTTTTTTTTTTAATGTAAAGACAGTATACCCAGCACCCACACTCCACATTGGATATTTTTCTCACTGAAACCCATGATAGTGCTCTGACATACCCACAATCACATATTGACCAGGACTGCAATACAACCTTGTGTCTATATAAACAGTGTAACTACAGAGATATGCACTTATTGTACATACCACAGGGATAGTAGATGAGGGTTTGTCATGGCTCTCCTATTGTCAGCAACATCACTATCCCGTATAATGTATGGCGAGGTGTATTGTTTTTGGAGAATGTGGCCTCAGAATGCTACAAATATACACACTTGCACACATACACACACTTGCCAGGACTCAGGGGGTAACCCATACCTATCTACCCATTTGTACAACAGTGTTATGCTGGTACCACAAACTCCCCATAGGGTGAAGAGTGTAACAAGTTACATTTAATGTCAATTACAGCAGCAGCCATTTCTAACTATGGCAATGGGTGGTGTAGTGGGTGAGAAGGCCCTCAGGGTATTATCAACTACAAGTTTACAAATACACAGACACTGTTATTCTCAGTAATGCACACTGACACATTTGTCAGTACTAGGATCCATAGGTGCAGGTGTTGGCTAATGTCCATGGAGAGATACCACTTGAGTGATCCCCAGGGAGACAGTTAAATGCAACATCCAGTCATCTGATTTTCTCTTGCAGAGGGCCAGTGAGGTGCTCCAGCTGACATGTATGCAACATATATTATATAACATGGCCAGTGTCTGGCTTGGAAACCTGTATCCAAGCATGTTCTCTTGACTGTGGTGGTCTAGTTGAGGTATCCAAGGCATGTGGTGCATACAGGATAGGGTTTCCTTGCTGTGGCTTTCATAACACAGCTGGGAATACATGTCAGTGTCAGTCAAGCATAGATTGCCTGTAAGCAGCCAAGATGGATACCTGACATCTGCACATCTGTACAGAGGACAGACAGAACTCAGCTAGCCAACAGGCTATGCATTAGGATGAATATTTTAACAGATGCACGTCTGACACTGATAGGCATGCCATTACTACATGACAGCATCCCTCAATGACATGTCTTATACACATAGTAGTCTATAGTTAATATCTATATATCAGATCAATATACAGTAGCAAATACTTAATAACACACAGCTCACACACCAAGAAGACGATAATCAGTACTCAAAGTCCAGCTTTGCATGCAGTGTTTTATGATTCCAGTACTACAATCTGCAATCTAATCTTACAGGTTCATAGTTTCATAGGTGTGTACTAGGCTAATGGCTAATGGGGCCTTTACAAGTCTAGCCATAGGATTACCATGGCATAGTACCACCCGTCCTTAGTTCTCAGTGCCTCTGTCGAGTAGAGCCACTGGTGTTATCCCCAGGGTGAATTGTCATTTCCCATCCACTCATCAAGATTTCTCTTGAAGAGGGTCAGCAAGGTGCTCTGCTTGACATGTATGGGAAGTCTGTTCCATAGCATGGGCAGTCTCTGGGTTATGAACCTGTCCCACCAGCATGTTCTGTTAATTGTGGTAATGAGGTTGAGATCTCTGGAGCATGCGGTGCAGAGGGGTTGTGATTTCTTTAGATGTAGCATTTCTAACAGAGCTGGGTCAGACATGGCTTTGTAAGTCAAGCAGAGCTTACCTCTAAGTAGGCGATATGATACAGAAAATACTTGGAGTATTTTGAGTCTGTCCATATAGGACAAGTATTTAAGGCCTAAAATCCTTTTTGTGAGGTACTTTTCCAGCCTCTCCAGTTGTTGCAGGTGTCTAGTGAGGTACATTCCAAATGGGGCATTGTACTTGATTACTGGCCTACTGAGAGAAGAGTAGAGGGAGGCAATGACCTCTTTCTTCCTGGATGCAAAACACTTAGTAATAAGATGTGCCACATAGAAGGATGTTCTGACCACAGTGGCAATGTGGTGATCAAAAGAGAGGTTGCTGTCAAGCTGTGTTCCCAGATCTCTTATAACATCTTCTGTGTTCAGTGGACTACCATCAATGTGGTAATTCATGGGAACTGAGTTTTTCCCAAAGGGGATGACAACACATTTTTTGGGATTGAGCTTAAGGCCATAGTTCTGACACCAGTCGTTGGTCACAGTGAGGCCATTCTGTAGGATGTCAACATCACTTGGGGAATTAATAATAGCTCCCAACTTGCAATCAT
>NC_056741.1:1083095260-1083190260 GCF_019279795.1 Protopterus annectens
GGTAAAGCACAGGTAGTGTCATATTTGGCATCCCTTTTACTGTATGTGTGAGTCAGAGAGAGATGTCATTCTCTGGGTCCCTACTGTGTCATTGTATGTGCTATGCATTGCCTCTTTGCCAAAGCCTGGGCATACTGGGCACACCTCCTTCTGCCTGCATGGGCCGGCTCAGGTTGTTCCTCCTCTGAGTCCCTCTGTGCCTGTGATGGCCTTAGCAATGGTGGGGGGCTATGTGGCCCTGCCTTTGCTGTTCCTGCTGCAGCTGTTTCCACAGGATCATATTGTGTACCATGGCACATACAATTAAAATTTGTGTACATGTAGCTGGAGAGTACTGCAAGGTTCCATTGGATGTGTCCAGGCACTAGAACCGTGACTTGAGCATCCCAAACACACTCTCTATTATGATTCTTGTTTGTGCATGTGCCTCATTATGGAGTTCTTGTTCGGGTGTGTGTGTGTCCATTATGTTGGGTGCCACGGCTCCAGTGAGTAACAGCATCCCCCACTAGGTGGCCATATGGGATGCCCCTACTGGCAAATTTTTGGTACAGCTGTATCATATGCCAAATGTGGGAGTCGTGATAGCTTCCAGGGCTACCAGCACACACATTCAAGATAATGCCCAGGGCATTGCACACTTTGGCCATTGGCATGCCTATTACATTGAATACATGCTTTCTTTAGAGCTGTCATGTCTCTGTTTTGTAATTTGTAGAAATGTATTTGGTTAGTAACCGGATACATTTCTGCAGTTTACACTATTCCTGCACAGATGCCTGCTTGCTTCCTGGATTGCTAATTCACCTCATTTGCATGTTTTTCACCAGCAAATGGGGTAATTAGCATACATGAGCTGTGTCTGTGCAGGAATAGTGTAGGAGCACTCGTCGGCCATATTGCATGCAGCAGCTCTTGCACTATTCCTGCACACCGTGCAGAGCTTGCTGTATCCCGGGGATTTTTTCTATGTAATTACCTGAACTACTCTATTATTGCTTACATTTCAGTATTTTTTGTTTGAGAAATGTTTTTATTTTTCCCTGACTGAGCCTGAAATTGGTCAGTATTTATCAGTGCAGCACCCCAGTAAACAAATATAAATAAAATAAAATAAATAAAACTGCAGAGAGTTAGTGCACCTTTCACTGCATATTTGTGGCAGTGTTTGTGGCTGCACAATCCCCTTCTATCTATTCATTCACATGTCACTAGGGAAACAGCATTGTTTACATCACTCTCTCTCTTAGTATGATCTCCCTGTATGGCCTGAGCATGGTATGTGAAGGTACTATATTGCTACATAATGATGCTTGCAAACCCTCACTGTTTACACAGTGTATTAAATATTTTTTCTCTTGTATTGCTAATGAGTTTTATGAGAAAAAAATATATTAAATCAGTTTGAAAAGTTAAATTCTAGTTTGTTCCCTTGCCTATACTTTAAAGAATGGACAGAGCATGCATTTTCATCTTGACTGGAAAATGAAGGCTTTCCAACAGAGTGTTAAGGTACAAGTAATGCCCAGTAAAAAAAAAAACAAGCTCACTGCTACACAGCTGCATATTAAAGTGAGTGAAAAAATGCAAATTACATAAAATTTATAAAAAAAGGAAATAAATATATTTCATTTTTTATATATTTATTTATTTGCTTGCTTTTAATGAATGGGAAAGTCCTACTGGCCAAGGCCTGCTTTCAATGTAGGCCCAGAGAGAAAAGCTCCATATATTTTTTTATATGTGTTACAGGCATTAAAAAATTTAAAAATACAGTACACATGCAGATAGAAACCAAAAAGATCAAAATCTCCACATTAGATTAGATGGGTTACCAGCATTAGAGGCACAAAACATGTTGTACATACAGATCAAAATCAGAAAAAGTATACATAATACAAACAAAATTTATGTAAATATATTCATAATTTAGACCCAGAATATCTTAAGCAGTTAGATATGTAATAGTTTGGCAAAGCAACTTCATTTATGGTTGTAGCATCATTTTTTATAGAAGTGACATGCAGTGTTACAGATAACCTTGATAATGGTTTGACAGTGTGATATTAAAAAGAGAAGTAATTATTTTACAGAGTGTGAAGAAATCATAAAATTAGTATGAAAAAATGTAGGAGAAAATTAGTATAGTGCATTTATAGGTGATTGTTGAGACAGTGTGCTGATTTTGTGTTTTGATTGGCCACAAGGCCTTTTTTTTTTTTTTTTTTTATCATCGAACCTCTACTGCTGTTTAAGCATCACAGTTACACAATGCTTGGCTTATAACCTACGAGGTCTGAGGCACTTGGTGACCTCACTACTTGAGAAAAGAAGTGTTGCCAGTTTCTGCTAAACTCTACAAAAGCTAAGAATTACATTACCATAAGCATTGTTTTGGCACTTGTTTTTTGCATTGTTTTTGTCATAGCTGTATTAATTGAGTGTTTTTGTGATGAATATCTGAACTTTTTGACCTTTAAAACAATCTTTAGTTAGAACTAATGTTTTCCTCACAGCAGCACCTAGCAGTGTTGTGCACTGATGCCAATATCTCTCACCATAATACCCTTTTGTAATCTTTGTAGATGCTGATCTATCACAGTGTAAGTTTCCTTAAAATACCCTTACTCTCCAGACAGACTTGTTTATCTACTGGAGCATTCAGTCTGCACATAGCTGACCATTGCTCAGCAAGTTCTTTGTATATTTAAATTTTCCTCACTCATCCCTAGTAGATCAGCAGCCATGGATATGCACTTCCTCTCTCTGTAGCCAGTCTGGTTGAGATGGGTCTTCTAAGGCATTATATCAGTTGCCTAATGTACACTGACAACCCACTTATTCGTAATAAAACATGTAAAGTATTTGAGAGGTGTCAATACACTTTAACACTGGAGACAAAAGTCTCTCATACAACCAAAACTAATCCTATAGAAGTTGTCAGTGCCACTTGCACAATACCTACTGCACAGGGTAAAGACCATGCAAATAAAACTAGTTATGCTGAGGCGCTTACAGGTAACCTTCCTAAAACACTAAGATCTCCTGCACAGTACAATCAAAAAAAGGGTCCTCAGCCATCATGTAAACACTCCATTAAAACACCACCCACAGCTACACACTGTATCCACTGCTTCTACTGCTAAGCCCTTAAGGCAAACCAGCATACAACCAAATTTCTTGGCCATTGGCAATCCTGTAGTGAGGCACACTGTGGCTTCCCTCACCAGACTGAGTATTGAGATAATCTTAGTTAGCTGCCTGTTTGGGGCTAGGATCTGTCAAGTCACACAGATTCTCAGGTCATTGATCCACAGGTACCAGTATGACTGTCATAGTTCATGTGGGTGTTAATCACATACCTCCATTGACCATATGAAGTGAAACCTGATCAAGCTCACTGATGATGCGTCTCAAGCAGGTATGAGCCTAGCAGTAAGCAGCACGCTACCTTCTCAAAGGATGATGACACATTACCAACTTAAAATGATTGATTTTAACAATTTGCTTAGCATCTTGCGTCGAGTCCAAGGGGACACAATATTTGATGGCCTAGGAAGACATGTTTGACAGACCACACTGCTTTGCCAGGGGTGGTCTGCACTTATTCCCTCCAGGCTTTTGTATATTGGCTCAAGACCTTTTCTACCCCCATAGTGCCCTTTATAGGCAATGCCAAACTGGTAATCTTCCCAACTTAACTGAACCTAAGAAAGGATATTTGAAGGTGGTACTGCTCAATACTAGAAGTCTTAGAAAAAAAATACACTCCTTGCAAGCCTTCCTCTCCTTGTAGAGTGTAGACATCTATGTAGTCAGAGAAACATGGTTTAAAATCATGGTGAGTACTCCAGCAGTACAAGGTTTTAATGGCTATCACACCTTCAGACCAGCTGCTGCACAGAAGGAAACTAAAGGGGGAGGAATCTCAGTCATACCACTCAACTGTACAGATTTTTGCAGAATGTCCAGATTTTTGCCTCGTATTTTTTGTCAGTTTTTCATAAAACTGTGGTTTTCAGCAAAATCATTGGCAAGCTATTGAAGACTAAAGTCAGAAAATAATGACAGACATTTGAGTTTCAGACTTCATACTCTTCTGCAAATACATGCTAACGCAAAACCTGCTATGCTATCAACTTTCTAAGTTTATAAAAGCAATATTTAAAAATTGTCCTTAGTTTTGGGGCTTTGCCCCCCCCCCATTATTTATGGCTTGGTCCAGATTTCTTGCTCTAAGAGGTTGAGAGGTATGATGTCAGTCTATATTAAAAAAAAACACATCCAGACTAATTAAAGAGTATGACCCACTATAAGTTATGTATATACAATTCACCATAAACAGGGTCTTGTACCATGTCCTTGCAACCTATAGGTACCCCTCCATATCCCAGGTAATCCATACTACCTAATTCAGTGTACTAGAGTTACTCACCATTCAGCCCAATATGATTTTCATGGGGGATGTCAACTACCTTTCTGTAGATTGGGAATCCTACACCACTTCTAATGCACAAGTCTGGATATTCCTAAACTTTGTTAATACCAACATCCTGGAACAGTTGATCCATTCTCCTACCACAGGTGAAAACATCCCTGACCTTGTACCCACAAACATTCGGGAGTGATGTTCCCCACTCAATGTGATGTCCTCACTCATCAGATCTGACCATAAGGCAGTATTGCTTGAAATAAAAATTAAATTCAGGGACCCAGTGAAACAAAAATCTTTAGGAACTATTTGCAAGCTAGCCTCTTTCCATTAAGTGACACCTTGGCTAAATTCCAAGCACCAAACCTCCATACTATGCACGTACGGCAAAAGTGCAAGGCCAAAATACCAACTGCTAAAAAATAAAGAATGGCCAGCACAAAGAAAATGGTGAATCCAATAACTATTTAATGAACAAAATAAATACAGGATGACTGCAAACCGGTTTCAGCCCAAGCCTTCTTCAGTGCAGATAACAATTACATAAAAACTAAAAGGAATAAAACACCCCATCTAAACATGTGAATATATTTAAAGAATCAGACACATACACCTACCTCTCACCAATCAAAATACATCATTTTACACTGGAGGGAATAAAGCCCCTAATTTAATAATCCAAACCCATTCTTTCTGGTCCAAAACATCATGCCAACCCAACCTATTGCTTTCCTTAATGCTGATATGATCAATAACAGTAAATCCAAATTTTGCTATTGTGTGCTACAAAACATGTCTCTATAAAACATTAGACATTCTTTTATTACGAATATCACTTAAATGCTCAGAAATACGACTTTTAAACTGTCTAGAAGTTTCTCCCACATAAAAAGCAGAACAATGACACTACTAAATAAACAATCCATTCTGATATACAACTGGCAAAACATTTAATATCATATACAACGGATGTATTGGCAGATGAAAAATGTTTTATTTTCACAACATGTTTGCAAGCAGTACAATGTCCACATGGGAAACGTCCAATCAAGGGTACACCTCCAATAGATTGCTGTCTGTTGGCAACAAAATGAGAATTCTTTTTTAAAATGATTCAAAAAAATTCCAGTGTTTTTTCCTTCCTAGAAGTAAACATGCAAGATGTAGGCAGCATTTTGGCTAGATTATTATCAGTCAAAGGTATACTTTAATGTTTATTGATAAGATCACAAAACTGTCTGGTATTGCTTCCAAAACTGATAATAAATCGAACATTATGATTTGTCTTGTTACATATCTTATACTGTCAGCAGCTAACAAAGAATTATACTGAAATTCCTTTCTAAATAAAGAAGTATTTCATGTGCCATCAAGCTCTTTAACAACTTTGATGTCTAGAAAAGAAATATGCTGACTATCATAAGAAGCAGTAAATTGTAAACCCTGTTTGTTGTCATTCAAATACTGTATAAATTCTTTCAAATATATACCATCTGATTTTCATACCAACCAGCAATCATCTAAGCAACATCTCCATATATCCATTTCAGGCAAAAAAATATTATGTGCCTCATCATATGTCAGTTGCTCCTCTACATATTCCATAAAGAGATCTGCACAAATGGAAATGAAGGATGCCCCCATGGCAGTACCTTTCAATTGTAAATAACAATCCCCATTAAAATAAAAGACATTCTTGGTCAAAACGTGCTCAGTTAAACGCAACAAAAATGTATTGTACCCCGGGTTATATAAACCCATTCTGTTTAGCTAAAAATCTACAGCTAACAAACCAGCCCAGTGTGGAATATTTGTATATAATGCCTTACTATCCAAAGTACACATATACCAAGTTTGTATCTTGTAAGATGGAATGAACTCCAGTTAATAAGGGCTTGAGATACTTCCTGAGAAAAGCAGAAAGAGCTTCTGTTAATGAGCTGTGGCTAGAAACAATGGGTCTGCCTGGGAGACTTTCAGAGTTATTATGAATTTTAGGAAGCAAATAAAAATGTTGGGGACTGGAGTCAGTGACAGTCAAATGATACAGTGTGCTTCTGTTAATAATCACCTCCTCAAAAGCTAAGGACAAAAAAGCATCAATATCTTTCTTAAAGTGTAAAGTCTGATCCAAAACCATCTTCTGGGAAAATTGTGCATCCAACAACTGACTCATAGCTTCACATATGTACATACAGTTTCCAGTCCCAGATTACTACTACATCCCCCTTATCTGCATTATTATTGACCACCTTATGGTTATTCTTTAAAGACAATAATGCCCAATACTGTCCAGGCGTTACATTTCTCCTAAAAAACAACTTGTATTCAAAATTAAAGTGCCAATCTTTCAATATTTTTTGTTGAAAGAAACATTATTTATTCATTGTTGTGGTAAAAAGGGTATGGTCTGAATATAAATTGTGATTCACCCTGTACATCTTTGTTACCAAAATACAACATTACATTTAATTTCCTAGAAAAGGACAAAACATCATTAACCAAAACATTTTCTATCACAGTATAAGTTGGAACAAACCCAAGTCCCTTATTAAGCTCCTTCCTTTAGGCCACAGTCAAAGTAGATAGAGAAATATTATATATGAAGCTACTGATGCATGTAGCATCTATCTGGGTGCCACCAGACAAATCAATGCATCTAGTGTGGTAATGCCACCTGGAATGTTTATGTCCAGCCCTTCTGGGTTTTTTCTTTTTGGCTGCTGGAAATTCACTACAGATTTCAACATCCGTTTTTGTAGCAGATGATGATTCCTCCAATGATGACCCCACCCCTATAGAAGAATGTTTTAATATAGACTGTGATCTTTTTTTATGATTTTTATTCAAACCAGTATCTCGGGACTGTCTGTCTTTACCCATATTAAATTTCATGGATTTACAAATATTAAAAGCTTTTCCTCCAAGATAATCTGCACTGTCTCTCTTGAATTTGTTAACTTTATGGGTTTGTAACTCACATTCATAAGAAACGAGCACTGATGAAAACACATAAAAATGCTTGTTTTGCTCAGCATGTTCTTCAGTTTTAACTTGTTTAACCCATTGCATAACTTCCAACAAAGTTTTAGAAACCTGTCCTTCATAAAAACAGTTACAAACATCATTGGGCCATATGTTGTGCCTGGGCCCATTCTTTGCTTAAACATTCATCTATTTCATGCACCATGGGTTGTTTATAAACTCGCAAGCCTCCTGGACAATAATATTTCAACTGATATGCCTTAAGAAACTTTAAGTGCCACACACTTCCCCATAGTTTTTTAACCACTGTAATAAGCTGTTCAAATGCTTTAACACAAGTCAAAGCCATATTGGAAACAGTACCTGAATCACTTGTAGTAGTATATCCCAAATGTTCAAACACATGAATGTCATCCTTGTCAAAAACCAGTCCCAAGATTAAAGATTGTAAATCCGCATTTCTCCCCACATCCATCTCGAAACAATTCTCACCAAATATAACCAAATATCAGCCAAACATGCCAAATATGGAAGGTGCTATGTAAGGAAGAGCAGTTTGTCACAATCAGCCAACAGCACACTCAAAACAAAGTCACAGAACCTCAGTAGTACGCATGTATGGCAAAAGTGCATGACCAAAATACCAACTGCAAACAAAATAAAAAACAGCCAGTGCAAAGAAAACGGTGACTCCAATAACTATTTAATGAACAAAATAAATGCAGGATGACTGCAAACTGGTTTCAGCCCAAGCCGTCTTCAGTGCAGATTGTCACAAAATGAAATACTGTCAGCCCAGCTATCTGGAATTTTATAAATAATTATATGTCATTTGTGAATATCGATATGATTTATATAGAAGTGTGACAGAAGGAGATACTGCCAGAGCAGCTATCTGGAATTTTGTATATAATTATATGTCATTTGTGAATTTCAGCAGGATGCCACTATATTAAAACTGTATGCTGTTTGTATATCAAGTTAGTGGTACAGAAGTGTGTGTGTGTGTGTGTGTGTGCGTGTGTGTGTGTGTGTGTGTGTGTGTGTGTGTGTGTGTGTGTGTGTGTGTGTGTGTGTGTGTGTGTGTGTGTGTGTGTGTAAAGTACTGAGCCTAAGGATGTGCCCACAGTGTACCCTACTGGGAAAGAACAGAAATGTATATAAACTATAATACCTGTATACATGTATATGTTTTAACAGTGGGAGCTAGAACATAGAGGGTTAACTTGCAAAACTTCAAGAAAATAGTTGAAATTAAATTGTTTTATAAGTGTGCTATAAAAGTTAGTTTCAATGCAGCAAGGAGACAGAATGTCAAAAACTAGGGTGCCTTCTGCATTGTATTGTATTGTAAATGTTTTATTGTTTTATGTCTTCTAGCAGTTGCAAACATCTGAAGGCTATGTATTTTCATAGAGAGATGCTAGATGCTACATCAGTGGCTGTTGTTTGTGAGCCTGGGAACTAAAGCCATGTGACAAAAAGTGATGTCATGCTGCAAGTATCCCAGCAGTGATATTTGAGATATTACTTTAAAAACTCTCTGACAGAGAGAGACTGGGCATTTTGTATTTATCTTTGACCTAACAACATCCACTCACCACCTCTTCACTTGCTTTTCAGTAAAAGTTAACTAGGGTACAGTAATTTCTCTTAGATTCAGTTAGGAACATAGTAAATATTAATTTAGATGTTTTCTGTATTTATTTCAGACTGTCCTGCAATGTTGTTTTAAATATTTCCTGTGATTTTGAACTCTGATGTCACTGTGAATACATATTTTAGTGTTGTCTTGTTCTTTTATTATTTATTATTAAATATATTTAAACCTTTCTATTGTGGCTGGTCTGTTTAGAGAAATTTAAGCTTTTCAGGTTCTTGCATATCTGGTGACACTGTACAGCAACAGCATTCTGTAGCTCTTAGTACTGATGGTTTTCACTTTAATGGATTTGGTAGCATTCAGTGCCAATAGCTGTGACACTGTCAGTGAGTGACATACCATAAAGTCACCAATCAAGAGATCTTTTATCACCTTATGATAAATTGAGACATTGTGTGGGCCTAGACTGAAGTTTCAACCATACACGGAGTCAACTGGAATGCATGACCTTCACATACCTGTACCAAGATGATTGTAGATTTTTACATTGGCAGCAGGTGCCTTTCAGATTCCAGCTAGGGTCACACTGGTTAGTATATGGCCTCCATCTCCAGAATACTGAATGAATTCTTCAAAGTAATGCTCCTACCTGTGGAGAATCATATGTTTTCCTTGTAATATATGCAAGAGTGTTAACCCCATGCATGCTTTTCTGTGACATTACCCACCTGTGTGTGGTACTACGTCTGATAAATTGCATTCATATACCAATAAAGACCCTACCAGGCTCACAGTCGCCAAGGTTTCTGAACAGGAAGGACTACAATTTCATGAACTACCCAGTAGTGTGCAAAGTTCCTGGGATAATAACCAATATATCCACATAGTACCTAGACATTTCACATCTCACATCTGAGCTATTTTGTTGTTTCCTGAATAGAGAAATTCCACACAGCCATGAAGTT
Organism: Protopterus annectens; assembly: GCF_019279795.1. NCBI lineage: Eukaryota > Metazoa > Chordata > Ceratodontiformes > Protopteridae > Protopterus > Protopterus annectens. Next base: position 1,083,105,246 of record NC_056741.1, read on the forward strand.
AGTAAGTGGTGGTGTCGTATATAACATTTGTGTATACAGCTGTAATTAGTATACAAAAATGTATTAATCTGTTCATTGCTGATACTGTGCTGCAGCTAACACCGAATACCCACTAGGGCCCTTGCGTATGATGCTTACATTGAACCCGCAGACTGTTACTGAGCTCTAGTATAATTCTGCACATGTACTAACTCTCAGTATTTTAGGCCATGAGTTCAGCATGCTCAAATTCTCCTACTGCTTCCTTGACATGGCTGGAGCAGACACTATAATATGACCTTCCTACAGTCTGCAGGATGGTCTTGCTTGTTGCATGCTTCATATGCTGGTGGGGAAACAGGCTGGTCAGCTTCATGATATTGGTACAGTCAGACCATTCACATACAGTACATAAGAAGATAAGAGTATGATGCAACTAGCAGCCAAAAAACACTCCTAGGCAGCAATAGGTTTAGTTCAACTGCAGTATACTTGAATCAGTAGCATCTATTCCAGATATATGAGCCAAGATGAGCATACAGTGACAGTGTGGTCCACACAGAATAAACAAGATGCATGTAATGTTAATATCAGGGAATGCTAGTTAGAAAATGGTTGAGTCACACTGTGTATTCCAACATATGCTACAGACAAGAAAGTGTGAAGTGGAGTGAGTCATAGTTATCACTGCACACAGGTGGCTAGGGACACAACTACACATGGCAGACAACATTGGGTAGTGGGGCCCATATATCTGGATCACAGGAGACAGAGACTGGGTTCTTGAACTGATGGATTCTTTGTGTCATAAACAATTTCCTCTGGCGATTAAAATAATCTGTCACTATGCAACTCTGGTCTGAGTTGGGATATGAGTCTTCAGGTGATCATTATTTGGTACTCTGTGAGACAGGCAATGTCAGTATATGACCATATACTACGACCATTACACAAATTTGCTCCTTTAGAACTCATGGACATCTCTTACATGGATGGAGTGCAAATGTGGGCTATGATCTGGAAGGAGTCAGCTAGCAAAGTGTACTGCCAATATAGGCCAAGCATCATAGTTGCCCAAGACAAGAGGTGGTAAAACTTTCTACACTTCTAGATGGAGGTAAGATCTCTGTACCCTGTGAAGACACCACTTATGCAATCACCTCTAGTAATATACTACTCTGATCTCAGACAGGACTGCCAGTATTGGCAGTAATGAAGAAAATACTAGCAGTCCTCCATATGGAGGTGGAGCTGGAAGCAGTAAGTACCACTGCTGATTTCATCAAATAAATAAGTATTGTGCCCATGGACACCACGTCTTCACAGATGCCACACAACACCACACTCAGCTCTATGCTGGCCTGGGTTGCAGTAGATTGTGCCAGCTGATTGTTAATGAGTGCTATCCACATGTCAGGGATCAAAAGTGATATGATGACATGAGTCAGCCCTATGACCCTACAGAGACTACACAGTGGTGGTCATACCCAACTCTGATGCTGTGCACTCACCTGCCACTGTAGCTATGGGGGAGCATCACTGGCACTGAAATTAACAGGGGAGACACCATACGCTGAGTATGATAAGAGTTCCGATTGTATAGCCTCATATTCAACTGCAGGCAATGCCATATCATCAGCCTGCGGATCCATCTAGTATGCAGACAGTGTCCAAAGGAGAATAGCAACATAGCTTACAAAATGGTGGCACACCTTTAAAACAATGCAAGTCGATACCTGTTTAGTCATACAGAGGAAAATTAGATCAATTTGCATGAATGACTGTCAATCTGCCTATTCTGCTGTTATACATCTAATACATAAAGCAAAGCTTGTTCCCTGTGCTCATCTCTAAAAGTCTCTGGCTATGAGTTCATGCTAGAAAGCTTTGCAAGTTTGATCATCAGGTTACTTTACAGCTTTGTGTTGTGCCGCCAATACTTCTGGAATTACTCTGCAAACAGAATTTACAGATTGCTATTTTGCTCCTCATGAAATTGATGCCATCTTCAAAGGAAGTTTGGGAACATGGCAGCTTCTGCTAGTGAGCACCAGATAGGGTCCCAATGATGCACGAAGGAAAGCAAGATTACACTCATATCTCCTTCATATCCATTTCAGGGAGTGCCTACTGGGCACTTATGATGGTGCCTTCAAAAATGTTGATGCCTGGTATGACACAGATAAGGAATTGCCCTTAGTTTAGGGTATCACCAGGATGAAGGAACAGTGTGGGCAGAATTATAATGACCCACAGAGCTATAGATAATTATGATGACCCACATAGGTGTAGAGAATAATTATGACCCACAAAGTTGTAGCCCTGATGGTCTCCATGCATAAGATGCAGAGAATGGGAAACATCTCCCCAAATGGCATAGAAAGTGGATAGCATTGCATTTTGTCATTGTTTTCTGTTTGGTACTAGTACTTGTATCTGTAGATATCTGCCTCAGTCAGTTTAGAACATGTGCATACCACTCTTTGTGGTCCATCGCAGATAAATGTGGTTGTGGTACTTATATAGTATGCTTACCACATTTATTCTGGCATTGTCCTGGGATTTGTTACAAGCTGACCATCTCACAGTGTCTGTCCTATATCTGGTGTGTCCCCTGTTTAACTGTGCCCATGTGCTCATTTTTTATGGAAGTATTTTAATGTATGCTGAGGGGAGGCATCCTTGCTTTCAGCCTGTTTCAAAGTTAAGAGGCTATGTACAGGACTGTAACTTTTATCTACTATTCTGCTATCATACCTTATACTTTTCATAATCCTCTGATGTAACCTCCACATTCAAAACAAGCAGAATATGACGGTAAATGTATTACCTACCACAGGTGGGAGAAGAGATTTGTGGCCAGCTATGGTTAATTATATTCAGACCAGTACCATGATAGATTTGTTTATAGCAAATGTCCCATTGTGTCTTGCCATTGCAGATGATAAACTGACTCAGCAGACTCCCTAATTATCTCCCACATTTGCTGAGGCTGCGGCTAAGAAGTGTGAGGGTGATAAGGCAAGGACAATCTCACTGGAAGGAAATCTTAGCCTCTCACTAGCAGGTGTAGTGACAACACCACTTGTCTCGGCCAGCTGCAGCTAGAGTAGGTGGAAGCTGCTACAGTGAATGGAACTGAGGTTGGGTATCTGGCCAAAAATGGGGGTTTCCTTGAGTGTATCGCAGATTTATTCATCAGGCAGATACCCACCATCAGACTATGAAGGGGAGGGCTGTGACCCATATCACTGGCCACACTGATCCACCATGTGGAAAGGTGTCTCTGTAATGACCTTCTGAGCTAGGGAAGCAATGGCACACTGCTGCTTATAACACACCCTGTCCTCAGCCATGCATTGCCCTTCCTTTTTTTTGTCACACCCATGCCCTATGCATTGGCCAGCATCTCTATCACCATTTGTCTAAACTCTGTTCATCTATATCCATTCCATATCCCACGCCGTCCTTGTGTGTGCACATTCAACTTATTTGTCTGTACTGTTCTGTGTGTCTGTGTGTTCCTGCACTATATCTGACCCTCTTTGGTTACTCTGCTTTCCTTTTCACTACTCTGTCTCTCTCTCTCTCTCTCTCTGTCTTCCATTATCCCCACATTCTGAATAAATGGGACTCTATACTCAATGAAAAATACTGTCCTGCTTCCCTATTCAAGAATACTCCTTTATTTTGTCCCTCTGTATGACACTCTGCTTTCTCTTCATATTTCCCTATCTTTCTATACATACATTCTTTCACTTTTGTGTAAATTAACATTAAATCTGCAAGTACTGTATAGCTGTAAACCTTTATACTGTGCTTTGTGCAATCCTGCAAAGGAATATGCTAACATCTGTAGCCTTGCTAATGCATGCATTGCCTTATATCTCAGATGACTTGATCTGTGAGCTCCTATTTTCCATTCTCATGAAATTGAACAATGTGGTTCAAGACCACTCTCTTGATTGTGTCTTGATCTTCTGTGTATGATATGAGTACTGCATGTTTCAGTCAGGATACTTAGTGACTCACTGTGTGACGAAGAAATGAGGGTTAGATGCTCAAGTCTTGCACAGAAATGCGGTATATATGAATCTTGTCTAGTGTTTATCTTGTGCTGTTTGCCATGGTCTAAGGCCTTTCTGGGTCTGCTGGTTAACACATGGTGCCAGTATGGTGTTGTTTACATATCCAAGCCATTCACAATGTATACACATAATTGACCTGTATTGTGAGGTGCATCATGGCATACAGGATGTCCCTGGTGCCATTGTATCTATTGTTATGAAACTGGTGCATTCTTGGCCTTGCAGATAAAGTTCTATCATTCTGTCACTCTCTTTCTGTTTATTTTACTGACAGCATAAGGAAATAAATAGAAGTAGTACAGTGAAGACTTGCATATGGATGTGACATATCAAAAACTAGGATATGTTTAGTTAAATCCCAATTAAAATAGTTGTAGTGTATTTAGCAAAATGTGTTAAATCACACACACAGTACATGTATAGTCATTTTTCTAACACATGCTTCCTTTGTTTTTGCAGTCGTTAGCTGCTGTTGTGTTACTGTGGCAAATGCAATGCCAATTTTTACTGAAGAAATGGATTTTGTGAATTTAAATTATTCTGCTCCATACTACAAGTGGACAAACCATGAAAGACTAAAAATATTGATTTTTCCTGCAACAGCATGAACAGCACACCCTAGAGATTAGAAGAAAAAGGTGCATATGCATGTCTTTGTGTATGCACATGTGCAGGGGTAATACATGACTGTTAGGGTATCTGGGCTAACAAGTATTATTTGGAAGTCAGATAAGGAGGACAGTAAGTGTGACTTCAAGGGAAGAGCATTTATATAAATTATAATTAGAGCATCACAGCTTTTTCACTTAGATCACAGAGAAGATCATTTCCTGTAAGGAAGTTTCTTCCTCTCTTTTAAGATTTATCAAATAATTTGCTGGAAATGCTTCTTACCCAGAAAAAAAAAATATTCATTATGTTTTTTCTTGTGTATGTTGCCCTTATTTATTATTTTGAAAAAAAATGTTTTAGAAATGCCCATCCTCAGCCTACAAGAAAGGTCTTCCTGTTTCCCAGTCTAGCTAATTCCTGCGCATGACTTCTCATTTCAAAGGCATTCATTATATGCAACCATAAAGGCAGCGACCTATACTCTCTTTCATTATGACTGTACACCTTAAATTTAGTGAGGATATGCATTAAATCAGCTAATTTCTGTTCTTCTGGGCTGAATGACAGCAAAGACAGCCCCCACATTATAATTACACCAGTACTGTAGTAAATACTTTTTTTTTTTCATCAAGAGATGTTGTAAGACAATAAGCATTCATTTATTCCTTGCCAGTTCTACAGGCTCTCAGAGCTGAGGTAATTATATCACAACTTCTGAAACCTGAAACACATTGCTTGCCTTTCTGGTGTTGCAAAGTTGCTCTGTTACTTTTCCTCAAATACCCTGATCTTTCTAATCAACTTCTTATTGACTGAATTATCTCCCATGTGGAAAGTCCCATAGACCCCATCAAGTAGCTGCAGTATATTTTCATAATGTACTTGGTTTAAAAAAAATCATGTGGCTATTAGCATTATAGTCTGGCTCAGAAATTAAATTATTGCAATCAATATCCCCACAGCTTTTCAACAGCCTCAGTCATAAAAATCTGTCTTCATTCTGTTTATCTGTGGACATTTTTCAAATGCATTAGTGGTGACCTCTCAAGCTTCAGTTTATCTCTGCAGGCCAAAAGCATAAGTTAGTATATATGCTTGGTACGGGTGTTTGAAATCCCAGCTATACTTGCATATTTCTTTTTTACAGGAAAAAAATCAGAAAGTATTTCTTTGTTTATTAACAAGGGAGTGAAACAGACTCCCACAGCAATTAACAAAATTAGATTTGATAAGCCTTACGAACTTGGCAAAGGCACAGCAGGCTAGCTGGACAGTCTACATGGTAATGGGGTGAGCTAAGGTTCATGAGGTCAAAGAGATCAATAGGCTTGGCTTCCTCCTGCTTACATTAAGAACTTGATGAACTTGTGCTTGCCTGGTGGGGTGCTATGAGAAAGTGTCTGCTCTTTGCAGGCATACATTTTACACTTCCTGCAGTAGGAAAAAGAGGCTTTTGCTTCAAGTCTGAAAAGTCTGTCATGGTGCAGGTACAGACCTGTATTGCTCACCAATATTGTAAAGCAGAAAATCAAAAAGCTGAAATTGGAGAATTAAAAATGTGGCTTTCTAAACAGAGAATCTTACAGTGTCAGAGTATCATATATACCATTTTCTGAGCTCTCAGCTTTGAGATCTGATCGCTTTTCTTATATCATGTCAATACTGTGGCCTGTGAATATATTGCATCATGTCTAATGCTTGTTAAATGCGTTTATCATTGATAACCTTTATATACTTGTAAAGTACACATTGAATATACCCCTCTGGATCTGTAGGTTAGGCTAGATTTATAAATGCATCAGGAATCCAATACTTAAACATAGCCTAACTCCCCATGGGAGCATCTTCATTTCCTCTCCCCATATCTCACTACTTAATTTCTCATCCTTCTAGCTTCCGTCCCAAACAAACCTCCGCCACTCACCGTCTGTTCTTTTTCTCTTACCTCCTGTTTTCTACAAAACTTCTCATGCCTTCTCAAATAATACTTGCCTTTCAAGATTCACTGAACACTACCCCCACGGTCAACCATTTCTTCTCCTACATCCTCCACAAGGTAAAGGAATATATTTGGACTAACCAAACAGTAATGTTTTTTCTTGTTCTAGCTTCACTGTTGTAGCATTTTCTCTTCCAATGTATGCAGTCTGTTGTACAATATCTACAGCATGTATAACTTGTTGCATTCATTTTCTCTACATGCACATTTTTATATGAGTACTATAATTGTTTTATTATGTACATATGATGTTTCATCTGTCAGTAAAATTGATCTACTTGTGGAGCTTTTCTCACCGGGCCTTCACTGAAAGGGGTTACTACCCAGTCAGACCTTTCCTTAAACAAATATCAAATAAATAAATAATACAGGTAAGCTTAGACTAGTCTGAAAATGCTTACTTGCTCATCTTGCTGTGTACTGTGTCCTTGTTCTCCATGTAAAAATGATCTTTACCATACCTTTAAATTGTAACTGTCTTTTGCCTTATGCCATGCCTTGTTTCTTGGATAACATCAGGATGTGGCTTAAAATGTTCCGAAGGATCAGATCACTCAAGAGGTTAGTACAAAATGTAAATAAAGCCTAGAAAAGACTTTCTACAGCATCTAGAATCTGCTAAGAAGGACAGGGCACCCATCTTCCATGCATTGCAGTCATATTATATTTACAATACTGCTTTCATATTTGAAAGTACAATTTGAAAACAAAAATGATGCACTTATTCCTTGAAGGGTTGCAAAGAAAGCCTGCTGTTATTATTTAGTGCTTGCGAAATCCTCTGTGAGATTAAAGGCTATAAATACTCTACTTTCAGTGCTTAGAAAAATTGATGAAAAGACACATGAAAGATTTTCAGACATGTTAACTACCATGAATTTCCTGTTGAATTAAAGCACTCACACAAAACAGTAAACAACATACCTTTACTCAAAACTCACATTTCAGCAACTTGTTGTGCCAATTAATAACATAATAAAACCAAGGTCACATAATAATTGTAATAACAAAGCTGAGATCTAGAAGTTAAAATTATCAACTACTGACAAAAAAGGATTTCACATGTCCACATTTGAAGACTATTTTATCTGGATGTTTTGGAACAACCTGAGTTGATAAGTGCAATTGGTCTAGAAAACAAAAGTAAAGGCATGAGAGCTAACAGTTTCCCATTGAAACCTGGATTCCTCTAGCATCTCTTTTGTGGCAAAGTGTAGGAGATGAAGCACTTCAAGTTACCTTAGACATCAAACGGGTACAGCTTTATAAGTCAGAAGACCTAATATGAAGTTGATACATAAGCTTTTGTGATCACTGTACTTACTCTCTGTAGCTCATGGGAAATATGCTTACCTCTGAGAATGTCAGATGCGGATGCTGTTGAGACCAAGAACAAGATGGCATATTATTACAGAGCTCTGCTAATCAGGAGCTTTGGATGTTGTAATGTTAGTAGCTATGTTGTGTGAGGAAAAGAAAAAAATCTAGGAAGTCTTCGTATGTGTTTCATACTGAGACAGGATGGAGGAAACAGGAAAATCTGATGGGAATATCAGATGTGGGTGCTGTTGAGACCAAGAACAAGATGGCAGATTATTACAGAGCTCTGCTAATTAGGAGCTTTGGAGGTTGTAATGTTTCTAGCTATGTTGTGTGAGGAAAATAAAAAAAACTGGGAAGTCTTCTTATGTGTTTCATACTGAGACAGAATGGAGGAAACAGGAAAATCTGATGGGAAGCACACATCAGTAATCAAAGATTATCTGAAAAGTTTGAGTTGCCAGGAATAATTCAAAGAATAATTAAATAAACTCAGTACAAGAGATTCTATGACAAACTGTTTACAGTTATGGAAATGTTTCCTCCTGTAGTTAAGAAATTGTCAACTCAGATGAAATACTTACCTTCCCTGGTTAGATATTAGGGTTAAAAACGGACTAAGAAAAAAAAGATGATGTTTGGAAAGTCAGATAAGATTTCCAAAATAACAAAATAGGAAAATAAATAAAAAGGTAGTGTTAATGTTTAGAAGTTTGATTAAAAAGGCTAAGTGTAAGGATGAAATAAATGTTGGCTAATAATATTGTAGATAATTAAAAAAAAAAAATATATATATATATATATATATATATATATATATATATATATATATATATATATATATATATATATATATATATATATATATATATATATATACATATATATATGTTTGGCAATGTAACAAGTTTAGTTCTTTAAATATTCATTTAATTCAGGACAAAAGAGTGGTTTATGTCCCTTGTATACTGTTTAGTTGCTTTGCTGACTGTTATTAGAGCAGGTTGAGGGGGATGTCTTAAAGAATATATTATATAATGAAATAGATATTTATGGGAATGATTGTCCAGTTATAACAGATGAATTAGGATAGCCCTTGATAAAGGAGGGTGTTAATGAACTTGTACTGTTCTTATTTCAAGTACCTTGTATTCAGAAGTAGTGCTTACATTTTTCCAGTATGTAAGGTAGGAGTCCATTTTCAACCTGAAACTTTTAGGCCCGTTAATATTATTAGTTTAATTGGTAAATGCTAAGAAAGAGGTTTGATGGATATGTACCAACATGGGCTCTGTCATGTAATATTGATTATCACAAACTTGTTAAGCTTTTATACTGATGTAGCTAATGCTTTAGAAAAACAACCTAGTAGCTAACATGATTTATCTGAATAGGAAAAGGGCATTTGATTCAATACTACATCATCAAATAATATACGCTCTAGAGATATAAAAGTTTAATAAATATAAGAAATTATAATTAAATGGATTTACTACAGGTTAAGTGGTAGAAGAGCAAGAGTCTGCACCCAAAGATGCAAGTCCAAGGAAATTCGGTTATGGAGGGATGTTTCCCCTTGGTCGGTTTTGGTCTCTTTTCTGTTCCATATTTTCATGTCCTATTTTCCTTTATCAATTAAATGCTGGGTTGGGAAGTTTGCTGATAATGTAATGCTAGCTGGGGTTGTGACCTCCATCGATGATAAACCGGTGGTCCAACAATATCTGGATGGACTCTTTCATTAGAGTCAAAATCATGAAATGTGCTGTAATGAGACAAAGTGTAGGGTTTTTGCATATGGGTAGAACTAATCTGAAAGTACTGTTACAGTATAAACAATGTATTAATTAGAGAATCAAATGAATAGAAGGAGTTGGGCATCAAAGCTGATGGCTTGCTTGATTTTAGAGGACAGTTAACACCACAAGGAATGTATATTCTGGCAAGAACTTTGAAAATAAATTTTGGGTCAAGGGATACATTTATTATGCCTCCAATTTATGTCAGTCATTAGAGCAATATTAGAATAAGGTTCTGTTTTTTGTGTATATTCTAGAGTTGATACGGGGAAGATTTGAAAAGGTGCAAAAGGTATTTGCTAAGAGTATTAGAGTTTATACAATTCTTCCTCTAAAACGTGCACGCTGATTGGCCAGCCCAACCAGCGTGCCCGTTGTAAATCCCTCAATATACTAACGGAAAAAGGTCCGGTCGCCCGGACTTTTTCCGTTAGTATAAAACACTGTCTCGCTATGTTAAAAGAGTTTAACATAGCGATACAGGTTTAAAAAAAGCAACGCAGATCTCCGTTGCTTTTTTTTAAAGCTGTCTCGCTATGTTAAACTCCTTTAACATAGCGACACAGTGTGTAAAAAGCAACGGAGATCTTGCGATCTCCGTTGCTTTTTTTTTTAAACCTGTCTCGCTATATTAAATGGGTTTAACATAGTGAGACAGCTTTAAAATAAGTTACGGAGATCTGCATTGCTTTTTTTAAAGCTGTCTCGCTATGTTAAACCCATTTAACATAGCAAAACAGTAAAAAGCAATGGAGATCTTGCGTTCTCCGTTGCTTTTGCCCACAGCTCTGATGTACTGCGTAGGCATGCGCAGTACATCAGAACTGCCGTAGAATACCAGACAGCTGCGGAAGGGCAGCAAAGAGGCATTATACAATGCCATTATTTAAGAAAAGTAATTATTTCTTTTCTTAAATAATGCCATTGTATAATAGCAATAACCCACTTCTGGGTGTGGGTAATGTGGGATTTAACCACGGTTGTCTTTGTTTGGTCCCTCGGGCTTTGCCCTCGGGACCAAACCACCCCAACCGTGGTTAAATCCCGCATTACCCACACCCAGGCATGGGTTATTGCTATAATATTCTCCTCTGTTGTACAGGAAGGGTCTTAGATGGCTTAACTTATTCTCAATATCCAATAGACAGATGAGGGGTGATTTAATCTATATGTATGCGTTTAAAAATGCTTTCGTCTGACATACAACTAGAATTAAGTTTTTTCAGAGCAGTATAGCTGTACGAGAAATGATGAACTCTTAGTACAGGTGATGATAAATAGATCTAAAATAGGCTCTATGTTCTTCCGGTCTAGGTCAGGAAGATGACTGTATACTCTTCCATTAGAGATCAAGCAGGCTGCAAATGTACAAGTATTCAAAACAAAGTGGGTAAATAGAATGGAGAAATGTTTATTTTTTTATCCTAACATTTATGGAAAGTGGACAATATTCATCTCATTTGAGGTCCATGGCCAAAGCTGAACATTGAATTGGACACTGGACATTAATGTCTGTCCACAGGGCCCTACTGCAGGTATGACTGAGCTGAAGAATGTACTGTCTAGAGTCAGGGTAGAAATAAAGGAGCTTAAAGAAAAGGATGCAACTGTTAAAAGTATGCTAGGCTGTCTTACTGGACAAATAAAAACAGCTATAATGAGGAACTAGTTTAAAAAACAGATGGACTGGGGGTTGTGGAGGGCTGAAGATAATGGAAACAGACTGTGTTTTGAAGGTCTGCACATTATTGTACTAGCTGAAGGAAAGGAAGATGAATAGGCCATTTTGTTTCTGCAAAAGTTGCTCGGACAGCTATGGAGCTGTGTGTGAATTTAGAAAGGATTACAAAGTGATATAAAAATCTGGCAATAATCAGCCTAGGCATTTGATGTATTTTATTACATGGCAAAGGTATGAATACTAAAAAGAATCTGCTGACATACCTCTCAATTTGTTAGTGTGCCAGTGTTAACACAGACAGTAGTAACGTGTGATAGACAAGATTTGCAACACCCTGATTTTGCACGTCTATATCATAACATTGACAGTTTAGGTTGTCGAATCCTAAAACATCAACACCTAAGCGTTGAAGCTAACAATTGCGAATGGCCACGTCATTAAATTCTTATCTCAGGAAAGAATTTGGGTGGCTGTCCATAAACAAAATAAACAAACACACCCAAACATAGTGGGGGGCTTCCCTCACACCCCCCATAACTAAATATACCAATTCCAAGATTGATCTACATTGGGGAAAGGGCAAATCCCCAATAACGGCCACGCAAATTCTTTCCTGAGGAAAGAATTTGATGATGTGGCCATTCGCTATTGGAAGCTTTCGACTCTTAGGTGTTGATGATTAAGCATTCCACAACCTAAGCTGCTGACAATTCAATAGGAACCTGATTTTACACCACGTGAGAAGTGTGTCAGTTTTATGGTGCGTGGGTGAAATGGACTTTCAAACAAATGAGTTTTTCCTTTGCTTTTAATGAAGTATACTTTATTCCATGGTACATACTGCATTTATTTTACTACCATAGTCTTCACTAATGACACAGCAAGTTTTAAGCAAGGTACCATCACTGGAGATCTAAGATAGTGGTAAACAATTTCAACTTTAACAGTTTTGTAGCCAAAAAACTCTGTACAGCATATTCTGTAGCAAGTCCAGTTGTAACAGCATGTCTAATAATTGCAGGAAGTTTATTGCATCATTTTATAGTTCACTAATCACTCATTACTTCTGTGTTGCCATTTATAGCCTCCATACAAGCTATGTGAAACAATGTTGGGTAAACTTCCTAACTGTAAAAGTCATTTGAACTATTAAGGAAGGCTTCAGAAGTTGCCCTATTCAGTTTCTAACAGGTTTCCTAAAGGTGATTTTATCTCCCTGGATTATGACGGAGGTCTAAGTGAAAATCTAACAGATCATAACTCACTACTTGGGAAGCCAACATCATATACAAGAATGTAGTACTAAAATGTTAGTAACACTACAATCATGACAGATACATTGTGCAAAAACTTTTAAGATTTCAAGAAGGTTGCTCATACGTAGCTGTACAGCTTGTGTTGCATATACCTGCCTAAGTGAAAGATTACTTATCAAAGTGATGTGCGGTGGGGCAGGAGGGCATGTGTTACTCCACTAGCATTAGAATAGTGATGTTAAATTAGGAGAATCCTATTTAAAGTCCAGCCAAATAATGAGTGACAGCTGTCAGTTTTCAGTGTGCCTGTGGGTAGCTACGAGTACTCCATCTAAAATCCAGTGTATCACAGACAACAAGTCAAGGGTGAGATTTATGGCTGCAGAACTCTAATAGCAAAATTGTACCAGAAAAAGTTAAAATACTAAGAAGACTTTGTCTCTGAAGTATGCAGAAGACGGCAAACATTTGGGGGATAGAAATTAAAGAAATGTAACCAGGATAGAACCCATCTTAGAATGGAATACCTTGGCAGCCTAGGTTGAAGGTGTTCTGTTAGGCAAGAGTTGACCTTCCCAAAAGGGAAGGAAATGTTTCAGCCTTCCACTAGAGGTACTGTGAACATACAGGAATCATGACTGAATATACCCTGCGGATACAGGAAGTTTGTCTGTGAAGTTGAAGAGCCATTGTGGAAGTCCTTTCTTGTCTGTAAGTACTGATGTTGTCCAGGCACTACTGTTGCCTGTTCTCTCCTATGAAAGAAGTTGAGTTGGGGGTTGGAGGGTGGCATAAGGGATTGTGGCTGGCATAATGATTAAAGTGTTTACCTCACAGACATAGGTCACACAGTTGGATTTTCATTTTTGAAGGAAAGTTGGCTAGGCTTATAATGGCCTGCAAGGGCAGATATCCTAGTACTTATCTATAAAGCTATAAGGTAATTCAAGAGACAGGTGTGATTCTCACAGGGACCAATCCCCACAGAACACCACAGAGGGGGGAAAGAAAAGTCATGTGCTGACTTTAAAACACTCGACAGTGATACTTAATCTTGTGATCATAATAGAATGGGTAAGGACTATAAAGTTGGACACTGATGGGACTAACAAAAGATATCACGGGCACTAGATGGGATCTGGTGCTTGGCTTCTTGAAGACTGTGTGATGTGGAATGCCCTTATTTTTCTGGCAATAACAGCTACTGATTGTCAGGCATGGATGATGACCATGTGTGATCTAACCACCCGTCTGTTCTGTTCTGAGAAAAGACAGACAAAACAATAGCAGTTAGAGATAAAAAATACACTCAAAGCTGTACAACACCACTGAGTGTAAAAAAAGAGGACAGCTCAAAAACAAAATCAGTACTCTGACAAAGGAACTCCAAAGAAAAATTGGTACTTACGTATTATCGCAACCAGATGTTTGACATCCTGTAATTCATAATGGTTTCGATAAATGACTTTAGCTGTAAGTAAAAATGAGTGTGCACACTCCAAATTACTACTGTACCTCATCACTTTGGAAATACTGAACAGGAATAAGACACACAAGCCGGAGGCTGTCAAACAACTGCCAGCGGACAACATTATGCATTCAGCCCACTTTTTAAAACACTCAGCCTACAACCATGTGGTGTGCTACACTAACCAGAAAAGCAGGGGAAGTGCGAACCTGTAAGTGTTTTACTTCTTTGTAGTACTGTTGAAATGAGCTTCCTACATCAACAAAGCCTTTTGCTTGTACTTACTGCAGTTAAAATTGCCCATCTTAACATTGCATTTTTTCAGATACCCTTTCGATATAGAACTGGCATGGCCATAGAGTTTTTCACCATCGCTGAAGTCCAATTTTGAAATTACATTAATGGTGCTGCATTTACTACAGCAGAGAGTGAGCACCAGATCGCTAAAGTCCAACTTTGAAATTAGGAACCGCTGTTTATAGCAGGTGTTTAGATTATAGACATTCAGGACGTGCTGGTCAATAAAACCCATTGGGGATGCAGTTGGATATCTGATTGCTTATTTGATCTTTGTTATCAATGATGCTGGCAGCATGTGTTCCAAAGGCAACTCAACTAACTACATAAATTAACTTACAAAAGAAATACAGGAAAAAAAAAAAACGCATCGGGGAACAGAAGGGAAGTGGGAATCAGATTAGGAGTAGTGAGGGCCACTGTACAGAAGTGATGGTACAACTACTGCAGGTTTCCACAGAAAATGTGTGGAATTATCGGATGTCAAAAATTTGTTTGTGATAATACGCAAGTACCGAAAAATTAATTTGATATTTTTATCATTATTAACCAAAGACTCCTTCAAAATAAAAGTCAATCAAATTCACATTTAAAAATCCATAAGATAAGAACATTATACATCATTGTCACTTAAAGCAACAATACACAAATTCTGTTATTCAATCACATAAAAACAAGCATATAAAGGACTTGCTTTAAGTCAACTTTTAAATTAGTTTTTGGTTAATAAAGACAAATGCCATCAATTAGCTTTATCTGACTGCTATTTTTTCTTTTTCATTTTTTTTTGTTTTATTTTGTTTTTCACAATTAGAGATAATTTTAAGAATTATTGTAATGGTAAAAAGGACTTGATATGTATCTGCTCTTTTTCTTTACAGAAAACAACTTCCTACATAGACTAGAAATATTTCTATTACTAAGCTTAAGAACTGAGCCAAAGACAATGAAATTGGTTTGTGGCATTACCTACTAATATAAAACAGAATAGTTTGTGATGCAAGAATTAATAAAATAAGGTGCAGACTTTTTAAAGGAGCAGACCCAACCTTATCCAAAGGCTATGGATTAATGCAGAATATATGAAATTACAACTTCATAGTTAAAATAGTTAGCTGTTGGAAAGGATGTGTGTAAATTTTAAATATGAATTAAACAAAAAGGAAAAAAAATGAGTAGTAAAGTGAGAAGTCACTGTATGAGTAGCAGAGACAAGAAGAAGAGGCATTTAGTGCCTACAAAATATAATATATTTGAAATTCAGGCCTTGCATGCTTGTTACTATAATTATGAGAAGAAGCATAAGGTTCATAGGTTCATAGGTTCATAGGTTCATAGGTAGGCACTAGGCTATCTGCCCAAAGGCATTTATAAGCCTAGCCAGAATGTGTTGGCTTCCACTGCCCCCTTAGATTAGTTCCCTGTGCCTCTGTCCAGCAGATCCATTGAAGTGATAAATGGGATAAACTTTCTGTTTCCCATCCACTCATCAAGGTTTCTTTTGAAGAGTGTTAGCGAGGAGCTTTGCCTAATGTAGATTGGAATCTTGTTCCAGAGCATGGGAAGTCTCTGGGACAGGAATCTATCCCTCCAGCACATCCTACTTATTGTGCGTGTGGCTCAAGGGGATATAGTTTTCTTTAGGTGGAGCATGTCCATCAATTCTGGGTTGGACATGGCCTTGTATGTCAGGCAAAGATCACCTCTGAGTAGGCGGTATGCAACCGAGTACAGCTGGAGTTTCTTCAGTCAAGCTGCATAGGGCATCTGCTTGAGGCCAGTGATCCTCTTGCTGAGGTACTTCTGTGGTCTTTCCAGTTGTTGCAGGTGTCTTGTAAGGTACATCCCAAATGGAGCATTGTACTCTATGATGGGTCTGATGAGTGATGCATAGAGGGGCCCAATGACATCTTTAGATCTGGATGCAAACCCTTTTGTAATTAGGTGGGCCACATAGAAGGATTTTCTAACCACTTTGGCAATGTGATTATCAAAGGAGAGGTTACTATCTACTTGTGTGCCCAGATCCCTTATTACATCTTCCGTATTTAGGGGGCTACCACCTATGTGGTAGTTTGTGGGTACTTTATTTTTTTTCAAAGGGGATGACTATGCACTTTTTGGTATTTAGCTTGAGGCCATGGTTTTGACACCAGGTATCTGTCTCAGTGAGGCCCCTTTGGAGGATGTTTGTGTCAGCT
The DNA here is from genome assembly GCF_019279795.1 of Protopterus annectens. Taxonomy (NCBI): domain Eukaryota; kingdom Metazoa; phylum Chordata; order Ceratodontiformes; family Protopteridae; genus Protopterus; species Protopterus annectens. The sequence continues at coordinate 1,083,121,946 of NC_056741.1, forward strand.
GGAGAGTCAATTATAGCCCCTAGTTTTCAGTTGTCTGTGAACTTGGTCAGCCATAGTCCTCCTGTGCTTGCCTGTACCTCTGAGAAGTATATGCTGAACAAGAGGGGTCCTAGGACTGAGCCCTGGGGAACGCTACTTGTAACTGGTTTAGAGTCAGACCTAGCTCCCGCAACTCTTACCATGTGGGTTCTGTCCGTGAGCCAGGTGGCAACCCATCTTATGACGTAGGGGTTTATGTTCAGGCTGGTGAGCTTGTCTATAATACCTGAGTGGGGAATGGTGTTGAAGGCCTTTGCAAGGTCTAGGTAAGCTGTGTAGACCACCTTTCCTTCATCTATAGCCTTGGTAACTGTCTCAAAGAAGTCCACCAGGTTTAGGAGGCATGATCTGCCCTTAAAAAAGCTGAACTAGGTAGGGTCCAGTGTTTGGAGGTTTCCAATGTTTCTGTTAATGAGATCCATGATGATGCTTGATAGCTTTGCAGACCAAGCTAGTCAGGCTTATAGGGCGATAGTTCCCGGGGTCTGTTGTGGCTCCACCTTTGTAGAGTGGAATAACCATTGCTGTGCGCCACTCTGTGGGCATGTAGCCTGTGGAGAAGCTGAGTTTAAACAGTGTGTTTAGGTGAGGGGTTAGTTCATCTTTGAGCTCGTGTAGGATGCAGCCTGGGTCACCATCTGGTCCCATTGATGCTGTGTCTTTGGCTTTGGAGAGGGCTATTTTAACCTGAGTGTCTGTGATTTCAGTGGCACAACATTCTTCTGGTTTAGTTATGGGCCCTTTTGGGGGTGAAAAGGGGGTGAAGTTTGCACTGAACCAGTCTGCCAGGATGTTGGCTATATCGGTCGGTTCAGTGTATTTTATGTCATTCTGCACTAACTCCGAGCAGATCTGAGAATTGCCACTTAGATTCTTGACATAGCTAAAGAATGCCTTGTGGTTATCTTTGGAGTCCATGACAATTTTTCTTTTGAAGCTAGCCTTGGATGATTTTATGAGGGAATGTAGTTTCTTGCTGATACCGATCAGGGATGTCTTCCCTTCTTGGGATTTTACTCTTTTCTGTACTAGTTTCCTCCTTCTATTGTTCATAGGTTCAATTATTATTATCATACTCGATTTAATATAGTCTGTGCTAGAATGAACCATTTTACAAAGATGTGTGAAATCGAATACAGCATGTTCAAAAAGAAATTGCATTTTGTTGAACACAAATATGAAATTGAGCTGTACCAAAAGCAGTTCTGGTGGGTGTCATTAAAGTGAAAACATAATGTTATGGTGAAATTTGAAAATACATGAGAGATATTGAGAAAATATCACAAGCCAGATTTTTGACAAGAAAGTGAGAATAATTGCTAAACTAAATATTGAGTTTAAGCTAGACACAGGGGAATAGTGGGAATATTTTGTCTAAATATACTTCTGAAATATCAGAGATAGAAGGACAGAAAGGAGACCTGTTTGTATGTTAAGTTTAACATGTCAGATAAAGCCACTGGGACAAGAGACACTGATGTCAGTATACAAATAATTAATACAATATAATTTTCAGATCTTAGCACTCAAGGAAGTTAATGTTCTTTTTAATATTTTGAGCCATTTGGCTTGTGAAAAGCAGAAATGGCAAAATAAATTGACAGTGAGAAAGTAAAGAGTGAATGCAAGCAGAAATGACTACAATGTCACAGAGACATTGTGAATATAGTGCAGAGGTATGGAGAAAATACCAGTTATGGCTATGTTAGTTTATTAATATGCATAGAAGGTTTGCTAGCATATCATATCATATACAAAAATGCTGTGGATATGCCAGTAATACATACGAAAGAAAAGCCCCAGAAGCTCTCAGGAATAAATAAAAGCAGAAACAATTGAATGGCTTAGCACTGACAAAATAAATGACATGACTTGTTGTTATACAAAGCAATATCAGCATCTAAATTGATCCATAACGCCTAAACAAAGTGACTAAAGAATATCATTATCCATAGCTGAGTAAGTGGTCTCAACAATTACAGATATTATTTTCAGTAAAAGATGCAGACTACTGATTCTAACAAAGCTGAATGAAAAAAGCTTTAAAATGAGCATTTATAATATGTCAGTAGAAAACTATAGACTCCTCAGACTTCTGTTTGGTATTTCATCAGTACCAGAGATGTATCAAAGCATTGTTGCACAGAAAACTGATTTGTGTTAGTATAGTAAAGATAATCAAAGATCTGATACTGGTAGTCTGGTGTTAGTCAAAAATAGACCCTGATAACAGATGGAAACAATAGACCAATACAATAAAGACAGCATGCTGTTAAGTTGAAATAAGTAAGAGCAAGTGTAAACAAGAAGGATAAATTCTGAAATACATAGGCCATGTTCTAAATTTGGAAGAACTGAATCCTATATCAGTTGGATAGGGATAAAAAAAATTACAGATGCACAAAAGAGATGTATATAAAATAGATTTCTACAAACAATGATTGAAAGTGATACATTTCAGGAATATGCCTATATTGAAGACATCAGGTGAAAGCAGACCATAAACATTGTTATAAAGTCTTTGGACAAGAACATTTAAAAAATGTCACTTAGCCTATGAAACTAAGATCTAAAAACTGAAAATGAAACAGAGACCAGGCATGAAAATAAATATATCATTAAATTATTATTATTATTTTTTAATTTTAAAATTAAATGCTTATCCTACTACAAACATATCTCTTCTCTGACTAAAACTCAGTGGTGCCATCTATACAAACCTTGGACCAACTATCCTGCAAAGATTTAACTCGACAGTCCCACAAACCATACACCTACAATACAACACTGCTTGTTCTCTTTTTAACATTACACATATAAACATTAGAAGCATGTGCAATAAAATACAACAGTTCCATCAGTACCATGTCTGGCTTAACCTACATACTCCAGATATAGTAATACTAACTGTAACCTGGTCAAAAAAAGAAATAAAAGATAATGAAATTCTACCTCCAAACTGTAATATAGTAAGAGCAGACAGACAAAATAAAAGGGCCAGTGGAGTTGCAATATGATACAAAAATTCTCTGCACCTTAACTCTTCACCACTAAATCCTTCACAATTTGGTAAGGCAGGAATTCTTATATCTGCCCTTAAAATCAATCAAAAACATGACATTATCCTTCATTGGTACTTATTTGCCAACTGGCAATGATCTTTCTTTTGCTGAAGACTTCTTCTGCCGGGTCTCATCCAACATCTCCCAGGAACAATGCATAGTGGATGATTTTAATATTGACTCTCTCTCTCTCTCTCTCTCTCTCTCTCTCTCTCTCTCTCTCTTCAGACTCACCTAACTAATCAATAAACTCTTTGATCTCTTGCAGCTAATCACTAGCTTCATACATTATAATAACAGTAACACTAAGGGAGCATTAATTGACTGGATTCATACCTCTATGCCTCATAAATTCTTTACCTCAGGTACCCTACCAGACACCCTAAGTGATCATCTCCCTACCTACATAATAAGAAAGCAGACTAATATTCAAAAATAGGCACATCTGAGCATAGCACATGACTTCACATATTTAAACAAAGATACTTTTATCTCCAATCTAAAACTATGTAACTGGAATGCTCTAAAATGCACACCACTAGATAACACAGTAGATCGTTTTAATTCTACTGTTTTTAACACTCTAAATGAACTTCCTCCACTCAGAACAAAAGAAAGTTAGGGCCAAACCTGCCCCCTGGTTGTCTCAACATACAAAACATCTTATGGGATAGAGCCTCAAATACATGGCTATTTTATAAAACACTTAAGAACTCTCCAAAAATTCAGAGAACTCAGAAACCAAGCTAAAATTCAAATTAAGTAAGATAAAAAAAAATGTATACATTGATCTGCAATATAAAAACTACAAAAATCCCAAAACATTCTTGTCCTCTATAAACCAGCTGTTCAATCCTGGCTGCACCTCTCAACCATCTCCTACACTTAACACGAACAACAACTCTACCAACTGTGCTGATGCTGACAACTTTTATTTCATTTAGTCAAGTCTCATCACTACTTCATAATTCCTCTAATACCAACAAGCAGATAGCAGTGCCACCAATCATTCCTCTTCATGACCTCTTCTTTCAACCAGTCCATACTACTTATATAACAAAAATACCTAGTGAATACCTTAAGATGGCTGCAGAAGCAATGGACCATCAAATCTCAATTATACTAAATTGCTCCAGCATTGAAGCTTGTGGCCCTACCCTTTTTAAAAAAGCCACATTCTTCCTCTCCACAAAGGGCAGAATTCATCTGAACTCTTCATCTTCCGGTTCATTGCCATCCTCACCCCTCTGTCAAAAATACTCAAAAAATGCATCCTGTCACAACTCTTATATTACCTCACACAAAATAACCTCTTTTCATCTCAGCATGGCTCATGTCCTCACTAAAGTACCTCTACTGCTTTACTTAGTTTCACCAATATAGTAAAAGCAAATATGAATGACAGAAACCTAGTGTCTGCCCTCTTCCTTGACTTATCCAAGGTCTTTGACGCAGTTTCTCACTCTGTTCTTCTACACAAACATCATAACCCAGGACTCAACATCACTTCTATATCGTGGTTTTGTAGCTACCTCCAAAATTGGGCTCAAGCTTTCAAGTGGCAAAAAGACATATCATCTTTCCTCCCTGTTCCAGTTGGTGTACCACAAGGATCAGTCTTGGCACCCAACTCTTTAACATCTTCATCGATGACCTATATAAGGCTTGTAAAACTGTATCCCTAGTACAGTATGCAGATGATGCCACAGTTATTTGCATGACAAAAACATCGACAAACTATAAGAACTTACACAGGAGTCCTTTTCCTCTATATAAACCTGTCTGACATCTACCCAGCTATTCCTTAACCCAAATAAATCCAAACTAATCATATTTACTTCCAAACTGCTTACAGTCACCTAAACCTCCTCCTCAGTTACTTCTTCCAGCAAAACAAAAATTAAACTTGCCACATATGCTAAACTGTTAGGCATCTGTGTAGATGAGAACCTAAAATCTGACACATGCATTCAAAATATAGTGAAAAAATTGCACCAAAAACTACATTCTCTCTATAAAGCCAAGCCCTTCTTCTCTGGCACTATAAGAAAACATGCTACTACTTCTCTCCTTTTACCTACTCTAATTTATTCTGCTGCCATCCTTAGCAACATTCAAGTGACCTTGCTAAACAAACTTGAGCAATGTTATTACAAAATAGCATGATTTGCTGCCAACCTTTCAAAATAAAACCCACCACTGTGCTGCTCTAAGGGAATTACCATGGCTGGAATTTCAATATTATCTAATCTATTGACCAGCTTCCACAAATCCTTAACATTGTGTATAAACCTAACAACTGTCCATCCATTTCCAGTCACATACAAATATATAATCTTTTCAGGCCACTATGTTCATCAGACAAATACCTGTTCCATGTATCCAAACCCAACAATTCTTCTGGCAAATCACTACTCTCCCACCACCTCACTAAATCCTGGAACTCCAACCCACTAGTAATAAGGCAAGAACACTCCATACAATCATTTAAAACTCAACTGGAGTCCTATCTACTCATTTGCCAGCTCTGTGCATGAGATGTTCCTGGATAATCTCCATACCCTTACTGTCACCACTCTTTTATGTAACTAGTCATAATATAGCTAATTCTTCACAATCTCTAGCTAACTTACTATCATCTAACCCCTCCACTACTACCTCTGTTTCCCTTTTACTTGAACCTCCTCAATACTCCTTCATAATTTGTAGCTATCTTCATCCTATAATTACTGCATTGTCATCTGTTCAGTATCTGTTTTCAGCTGATTCCATTTGAAAGTAACTATACTCTTATAAGCTTGATATTTTACTGCATTCTTCATTTAACTGTCATGTTTTCATTAACTGTCATATTACAATTCTATGTATGTTCATTTATTTTTTTTTAATTAACTGCCTGTGTTTTCTGCCTGAAACAGTGTAGAGTAGTGTTTGTTCTGACCACATGTTCCAGGCCATTTTGAATTAGAAAGGACCCTTCTGCAATCTAGTGAGAGGATTGTGCTGATTGGTCCTAGGCTGGTAAAGATTGGCTGGTCTAGGGCTTGGAATAAGCACATCATTGGTCCTTTGAGCTTTTTTAAAGTTGTTTTAGGTTTTAACCTTCTGGTATTGAACCCCCCACCCTTGAGTGGGTTTCTGCTTGTTTGCTCATTGTGCAGCACCGTGGACTGCCATACAATTGTGCGCCATAGCCAGACAGATAATTTCAATAGTTTTTCAATTAGATACAGCTGTATCACAACAGTGTAGTTCCTCATCTTTAGCACATTTCTAGGCAAAGAGGCAGTACTAGACAAGCTGTGTAAGCATTCCATTGTAATAACGGCCTCAAGAGATTTTCTGTGGCCCCGCTCTACCTACTAGTGTAGCATTAAACCTAGCCTCTGAAGTATTAACACAACTCAACCCTTTCCCACCATATTCCTGATTCTGACCATATAAATTCACCTAGTAATATGAACAGGAAATTTCCCACAGTTTCTCCAGCCAGCTTGGTTGACATGGGCATCCTGAGGCAGTGTAGGAAATGTCTCATGTACACAGACAACCCTCTACTTCTAGCCTACACAAACTCAACATATGAGAGATGCAGCTATATTAAAAATGTTGAATCAATGCTCTCTCACACACCAGTCAATACATCTGACACTGAGCAGGTTGTTAGCATGCACACCTCACCACCTACTCCACCCAAACCCACATCACACATACCTACATATGTAGAGGTCCTCACCACAAACTTACATAAACACCAGAGACCTCCCAAACACAACAAGCACACTACACATAATACTTCTTCTGCATAACACAATACACACAATAGCTCATGCACCCATGTCTCACCTGTCAAGCCCATAAGGCTATACACTAAACCTAACATATTAGTAATATGAGACTCCATTGTGAGAAATACAAATGCCCCTCTCACAAGGCTGGATAAGGAGAAGGTCATGATCAGCTGTCTGTCAGGTGCCAGGATCAACCATATCACACATGCACTCAAGTCTCTCAACAACAGGTACCGTTATGACTTTGTCATAGTCCATGTTTTTGTGAATGACTTAAGATGTACCTCTCTAGACTATATGAAGAGAGAATTGACTGAGCTCTCAGACCATGTGTCTCAGGAAGGTATGTCCTTAGCTTTAAGCAGCATTTTACCTTCACCTAGAATCCTCCACCATGCCTCAGTACAAACAGAAAATGATTGGCTTCAATAATCGGCTTACTGTTTGATGTCATTCTAAGGGGATCCAGTATCTGTCAGCCTGGGATGACATGATTGACGTACCTTGATGGTTTTCCATAGATGTCTTAATCTGTCACCCCTGGGATTTCAGCTACTGAATAAGGGTCTTGCCACCCCTGTAGTGCTTTTTTTAGGCAGTTTCACAAGGACAAAATTCCTGACATAAAAATAACAACCAAAAACAACCTCAAGCTTATGTTGCTAAATGCTAGGAGTCTTAACATGAAACTGCACTCACTGGAAGCAGGATATACTGAAAGGCATAATAATGTGGCAAGACTGTTACACTGGAGATTGTGCAAACATTATGGTATTGAAGTGGCTGAAAAATACTGGAAACATGAACCACAAAGAATCATAGAAAATTATCATGTTTATATCACATGGGGGTCACCCAATACCAACAGTTCAAAAGATAGATGCTAGAAAACTGGATATAGTGGTCAAAGAAAAGACAAAAGTAGCATTAATCGTATTGAAATCACCACACCTAGTGACTACACTGTGTTGCGTACAGACAGACACAAAGTCATAAAATATCTTGATCTGCAGGGCAAAACTAAAGCCATGTGGAAGAAAGATACCCAGACAGTTCCAATAGGAGTAGGAGCAACTGGTCTTATAAAAAAGAATTTACAATCATATTTCGATATGTTACCAATTCATGTAACACCGTATGAATTGCAGAAGGAGTCATTACTGAGCACATTGCGGGTGCTGCGAAGAGCACTTTTAGCTAACATGAAAGAGTGAAACAATACTAATTTCATGAACTTTAATCGTACTTTGACTTAGGAATGGGGTCCATTCCCATCATGGTATTAGAAACCCAAAAGACTTGGAGAAATTAAAAATGACAGAAGCAGTCCTCACCTGAAGGATGCAGGCATTTGTGCAGTCACAGAGACCTAGTTCAAGGTTGCCAAGAGCACCCCAGCCATACTGGGTTACACCTCCTTCCACACATTCAGACCACAAACTGAAGGAAAGAAAACTAAAGGAGGCAGTACATCAATAGTCATCAAGGAGAAGTATACCTCCAGATTGGTCAAACAGTATGATGCCATAGAAATACTTCAGGTGCAGTTAACTGTTAGGAGGACAATTATTCAAGTCATTGCCAGTCAAACAATCCCTTCCATGAATCAGGACACCCATTCTGCCTAATTGGATCAACTTGGGTCTATTAAGATACATCCTAACACCATAGTTTTGGGTGACTTTAACTACCTGAGCATTGACTGGGTGAATTATTCGTGCTCAAACTCACCTGCCCAAAGGTTCCTTGACTTTGTCAACTCCAATGCCCTGGACCAGCTGGTTGACACTCCCACCAGGGGTGACAGCATCCTGGACCTGGTGCTTGCAAATGTGGGAGACCACCGTAGCTCCCCCACTGTGAGTTCATCCATGGTGAGATCTGTCTAAAAATCAGACTTTATGAGGTAACTATCACACCTGACCCTCCCCTAGTGGCAACTAGACTAAAAAACTTCTCCAAAGAAGTTTAAAACCTGTTAAGGGATGGCATAAATATCTTCATTGCACCTCTCCCCTCAGAAGGAACTGGTAACTGTGCTGAGCTCTACACCAATGCCCTATACAAGCACCTATATAACTGCATTGACTCATCAGTACCTGTTAGGACCAAAACAAGCTCTTAAAGGAAAAGCCAACTTGCCTGATGGACAACCACCACTAACAAGCTTTACAATAAATGGAAGAAATTGCTGTCCAAGAGTAAGAAGAATTGGGCTCTAAACTGGAGACACTCCCTCCTCAGCTTAAATAAGCAAATAAGACTTCTCGTGAAGTCCTCCAAGGCAAACTATGATTCCAAGTTAGCTTCCTCAACCAAGGACAGCCATAAGGGGTTCTGTAGTTACATCCAGAACCTAAAAGGTAAGGCTCAGATTTGCACCAAACTGGTAGTTAATGGTAACACATACACTGGGCTGGTGGACATAGCTAACCTGCTGTCCAACAGGTTCAGTGAAAACTTCACCTCCCCTTCCCCATCACATATACTTCTTGACATCCCTACCACCTGTTCCCTACCTTGTATCTCTAAAGAGCAGGTTGTAAACACCCTCTCTAAGGCCAAAAACACAGCATCAATGGGACCTGATAACATCCTAGGCTGCGTCCTACATAGGCTCAAACAAGAATTAGCATCACCATTGGCTACTCTTTTCAATCACAGTTTAAGCATAGGCTTCATCTCAGCTGAATGTAAAACAGCCACCATTATCCCCTACACAAAGGTGGTGCTTCTACTGACCCCAGGAGCTACAGACCTATTGGCCTGACTAGCCTTATCTGCAAGGCCATGGAGAGAATCATCGTGAACCTTATCAACAAAGATATAGGTAATCTCCAAACACTAGATCCTACCTAATTTGGATTTGTCAAGGGGAGATCATGCTTGTTAAACCTTGTGAACTTCTTCGAGACAGTCACAAGTACCCTGGATGAGGGGAAATCTGTGCATACATCCTATCTAAACCTGGCCAAGGCATTTGACACTATCTCCCACTCAGGCATCATTGACAAATTCTCCCAGCTAGATATCAACCATTATATCATAAAGTGGGTTGTGAAATGGCTCTCTGATAGAACCCATACAGTCAAAATAGGGGAATCTACCTCCAACAGCAGACCTGTTACCAGTGGTGTTCCACAGGGATCGGTCCTGAGACCTCTACTGTTTGGAATCTATTTCTCCGAAGTACAAGCTAAAACCAAGGGACGATGGCTGACAAAGTTTTCTGATGACTGTAAACTGGGGTGTGGTCATAAAATCTCCAAACAATGCCAACATCCTTCAAGAATGTCTTACACAAGCAAATGATTGGTGCCAAAGTCATGGCCTCAAACTTAATGCAAAAAAATGTATTATCATCCCTTTCGGCAAGAGCAATGTTCCTGCAGATTACCACATCAATGGCAATATGCCAAGTATGCACTTAGTGGTGAGATATCTAGGCACTCAGGTTGACAGCAACTTTGCCTTTGATCGTCATGCCTCCAGAGTGGTAAGAAGGGCATTCTATATCACTCACCTCATATGTAAGGGCATTACCACCTCCCTGTACTCTTCATTCATTAGGCCAATAACTGAGTACAACATCCCTTTTCGCATATACCTTTCAAAGCACCTGCAGCAATTGGAGAGACCACAAAGGTTCCTCACAAAGAAAATTCAAAGTCTTCAGCAACTATCCTATGTGGATCATTTGAAATCACTATCACTTTATCCTGTTTCATACAGACTACTCAGAGGTGATCTCTGCCTTGCATATAAGGTGATCTCAGACCACGTTTTATTGGAAATGCTACATATTCAGTCAAATGGCACATGACTTACTCACTCTAAAAACCTAAACCTGGTATATGACATCAATAGAACCTGCTGAAGGAACAGATTTGTCTCCCAGAGGTTACCACATCTTTGGAATAGACTTCCGCTTCACATCAAACACAACACCTCATTGGCCCTCTTCAAACACAATCTGGAAGACTGGATGACTAACCATAAATTCACCCCAGGGGTTCCACCTCTGTCCCTCTTGGACAGGAGTAATAGGTGCTAATCATGGTAATAAGGGTAAAATTTGGCTTGGCTTGTAAGGGCCATCAGGCCATTAGTCTATGTTTATATGTACATTTACTATATCAGTCTTATATAACTGCCTTCTACTCGGTCTGTAAAATAGAGCATTTCTCCCCGGATATCCACTGAAAATGGTACTTGTGCCCAGTTGGACTTTTCTGGTAAACAAAAGATATAAATAAATAAATATTTTACAAAGCTTAGGGATTTTTTTAATAATGACTTAAAAAGCAATGCTACTGCAAGAAGTTACTCTTAAACTCTTAAACTAACTGGTATGATATGTGAGAGACGTAGTCGCAAAATATCAGATGAGGCAAGGCTCTCATATACAATCCCTTATAAGCCCAAGAAGGTTGTCATAAACACACACATTATACCCATTACATCCACCACACATAGTATGGACCAAACACAAAGACCCACATAAACTGAGGCTCTTCAATGCAATCTTCCTATATCAAAAAGGCCTTACAGACATTCTACTTACAATAGGAATCTTCATTAAACTTAAAATATCCACTAAAACAACACCCACCATGAAGCATGCAGCTGCATTTAAGAGTGTGTCTCAACTTCTAAGCTCATAAGGCAAAAAAAACCACAACCCAATATTGTGGTCACAGGTGACTTCATTGTGAGACAGAAAGATTCCCCACAGACCAGGGTAAGAAAGGAAAGAGTCATAGTCAGTTATCTATCAAGGCCAGAATCTGCCAAATCATACACACACCTAGGTCATTGAACCTCAAATACCATTATGACTCAGTTATAGTCCATGGGGTGTAAACAACCTGAGATATACCTCCTTGGGCTATATGAAGAGAGACACGATGAGGCTCTTGGACTGTGTCCCACTATGAGCATAGCATTGAACAGCATTCTACCGTCTCCAGGGATAATGCCAGAATATGAACAGGAGATAATCGACTATGTTAATTAGCTTAATTTTTGATGTCATTCAAAAGTGAAGGGTGTGGCTGACAGAGCCACACTACTTTGTCAGGGATGATCTGCACCTGTCTCCTCTAGGCTTTCAAATATTGTTTAAAACCTTGTCTACCAATATAGTGCCTTTATTAGATATTGCCAACCTGATCAGCCTTCTAACAAAGCAAAACAAACTCAAGAAAATCTAAAGATGTTACTGTTCGATGCCAGGAGTTTAAACAAGAAACTCCAATCTCTGCAAACTCTCTTCACCCAGAAGAATGTAGACACATGTTTAGTTACTGAGCATGGTTTAAAGCCATGGAGAGCACCCTAGCAGTGCAGGATTATAATGCCTTTTACGCATTTACACCAGCTACTGCATAGGAAGGGAGAAAAGGTGGAAGTGTCTCAATTTACATCAAAAACGGACACCTCAAGGCTGGTCAAACAGTATGACTCACTTGAGCTTCTCTATGTCCAGATTACCATAGACAAAGTCCCACACCATAGCCTTGCAAGCGATAGGTCCTCTTCATGACTCTGGAAACCCATAACACATACCTAAACATCCTAGAGACACTCTTCATTCAGCCCAACACTGCATTTATGGTTGACTTTAACAACCCCACTACAAAATGTGAATCATTAATGACCTCAAATATGCAGGCCCTGAGATTTTTGGACTTTGTAAACATAAATACCCTAAACCTGGTAGTCTAAATTCCTGTTAGGGGTGCTAACATCTTTATCCTAGTTTTTACAAAATTGGGAGAATGATGCCCCAACCCAGTGTAATCTCCTCACTATTCAGGTTGGAACACAAAACTGTCTCTTTTGAAATAAAATAAAACACAGGAGCCCAATTAATCCTAGAACTTCTAGGAATTATTCTAAGGCAAACTTCTTACTATTTTTACCCTAGCAAATTTTCAAGTACTGCCCCAAACCCTGGGAATACTGCTGTCTATGTGAAAGTGTTCACAAAAACCCTGCACAATCACATTAATGGCTGCATAGAGACAGCTGTACCTACCCAGGATATGCACAGTACCAATTCAAAACAAGTGATCCTGGTGAAATCCTGCCATCCATAGGTTGCATAACAAAAGGAAGAAAATCATGGCAAAAGTTAAGAAGTGCAATACCCAGCAAGGTAAACACTCCATCCTCAGTTTAAATACGCAACCTAGAAGGCCAATCAAGTCTACCAAAACCAAATTTAAGGTAAAAGTAGCCTTGGCAGTCAAGGACAATCTCAAGGCATTCTTCAGCTATGTCTGCAACCTCAAAGACCATACCCAACAATGTACCTAATTAATTGCTGGAAGAAATAGCAAATCTACTGACTAAACTTTATCTCCAGTTTTACCACCATTTACCTCAAGACACCCCAGTGAAAATAACCTCAAACATAATTCCTCCCCAACTGTCATTAAGGAATAGGTCCTCAATGCACTCTTCATGACCAAGAACATTACATCTATAGGTACCAATAATATCCCAGGATACTTCCTTAATAGCATAAATCATGACCTATGAAAACTATAAGAATCACTATTTAACCATAGCAGATTTCCTGCAAAGCTATTGGAGGACTGCAACTTTCTTTCCTTTGCACAAAAGCATGCCATCTATGGACCCTGGATAACTACAAACTTGTATGTCCATCTAGTCTCATATGTTTTGCCATGGAAAAGATTATCATGTTAATGATTAAAAAAATGTCAAAGGAAATCTTCAAACAGTGGATCCTACCCAGTTTGGTTTCACCAAAGGCAGGTCATGGTCATGCCTACTAAACCTGGTGGATTTCTAAAGGAAAGTCGTTGTAGCAATGGCCAAAGACAGGATAGTGCATACTGCCTACCTTGACCTGGCCAAAATATTCTACACAATACACCACCCTGGTATTGTAGACAAACTCACAAAATTAGGTTTAAAACCCTATGTTGCCCACCAGATTTTGACTGGCTATCAAGTGGATAGCTAACTGACTCAAAGATAAGACCCACAAAGTTAGGATGGTGAGTCTACCTCTGCAAAAAGCCAGTCACTAGCATAATTTCCCAAGACTCGGTGCTGGGGCTGCTCAATATTTGTATCTCCTTCTCTGAAGTCAAGGCCAACATGAAGGGTGTCTGACTGACCTAGTTTGCAGGTGTTTGCCAATTATCTGGAGTCACAGAATCTCCCAAAGATGCATTGCAAATGCCCTCCAATAAGGCCTGATAGAGGCCAATTACTGGTGTCAGAGCCACAGTCTAAAACTCAGTGCAAAGAAATATATATTAGTATCATGTGGGAAGATATCTACTCCTGTAAACTACCACATTGATAATACATCCCTAAGAGTAGACCCAATGGTCAGGGATTTGGGAACTCATGTAGACACTTTCCTGGCCTTTGCCCATTATGTTTCTTCAGCAGTAAGGAAATCATTCTGTGCTGCATAATTTATAAGTAAGGGTATCCATCTAGGTCCAAGGATGTCATTATTCTACTGTACCTGGCCGTTATGAGACCAGTCATTAAGTACAATGCTCCCCTTCATAGGTGTACGCTATATTAATGTCCACTAGGATCCATATAAGCCTAGCCATGAATCCCAAATATGACATTCACATTTTATTTATATAAGGTGTGATTTATTGACTGCTCCTGTCCATGAGAGACATAGACACCGTACCAGGGTTAAATTTCTGATTAACCAACCATTGGTCCAAGTTACACTTAAATATGAATAAGGAGGAGCTTTGCTTCAAATGGATGGTGAACCTATTCCAGAGAATGGAAATTCTCTGAGGCACACATCTGTCTCTCCAACATGTCCTATTTATGTTGCAAGAAAAATATGGGTCTTTTAATCTAGTAGTTCTGATGCTGTTTGTTTTTGCAGATGTGCAAAAGGTTAATCAAATTAGGGTCCAGGGATACTTTGTATCCCAGGAAAAGATCAACTCTCAGATGTCTGTATGATACTGAGTAAAGAGACAGGGCTTTAAAGTGATCAGAGCAGGGCATTTATTTACTCCCTGTACTCTTTTAGTGAGTTACCTTTCTGGATGTTTCAGTTGCTGCAGGTATCTGGTCAGGTACATACCAAAGGGGGCAGTATACTCTATGATGGGTTTGATGATGGCCGACTATAAAGATCTGATGACATCTCTGGACCTAGATGCCATGCCCTTGCTTATAAGCTGAAAACATAGAAGGAATTTCTTACTACCCTGGACACATGCTGGGCAAATGCTAGCTTACTATCTAGATGATTGCCCAGATCCATGACTAATGGATTAACTTTTACGGGTATTTTATTGATGACATATTTACCTCAGGTGGCTGACTTTGAAAAGGCTACTATAATGCATTTCTTGATATTGAGTTTTAAACCATGTCTTTGGTACCAAGTGTTTGTCTGTATTAAACCTTCCTGAAGGGTGTTCTTATCTTGGGGAGATTCAATGACTGCTCTCAGTTAACAATTGACTGCTCTCGGTTAGCAATCTTCTGTGAACTAGGTTAGCCAGAGGCCTTTGACATTAGGTTTGATATCCGAGAAGTAAATGACAAAAAGTAGTGGTCCCAGCACAGAGCCCTGGGGGACTCCACTGGTGACTATCCTCCTTGTGGAGGTGGCCTCACTGGTTCTCATCTCCTTGGTCCTATCAGAGTGCCAGCTAGCTATCCAGCATGTTATAAAGGGGTTTATACCTAGTTCCATAAGTTTGTTGACAATGCCTGAGTGGGGTATTGTATCAAATGCTTTAGCCAGATCTAGGTAGGAATTATGCACAGCTTTCTCCTCAATCATTGCCTTAGTGACCTTTTCAAAGAAGTCCACCAGATTTAGTAAGCATGATCTTCCTCTGAAAAAGCCACAGTGGGATGAATCCAGTGTCTGGAGGTATCTTATGTCCTTCTTGTTAATTTCCATAATAATTCTTTCCATGACTTTGCAAATCAGTCTTATGGGTCTGTACTTTCCAGGAACTGTTGATGGTCCTCCTTTATGAAGGGGGATGACCATTGCAGTCCTCAATTTATATGGCATAAAGCCTCTTTTAAGACTATACTTAAACTATGGTTTTGGGGACCTTGATAAGTCCTATTTTAGACTATTCAGGCAGCATCCTGGGATGCTATCAGGGCCAATTGAGGCTGAATTATTCACTTTAGCAAGTACAGCTGGTATACGCTCTCTAGTTATAGTTGGAAGGATTATGTCTGAGGGGATTTTTGGGGGGATAGTTGGGAGAATAACATTGGAACTGGATTTATCTCAGAAGAACTATCCCGGGTAACCCAAGTTGCGCAAATGGATATTGACTGGCAAGTAGCTTATTGAACCAGGGTTTCTGCTCTTTGTGGTGGGCACACACTGGCCAGTAGGGGCATAAACACCCCTTCTACCTTTAGCGTACATCCTTAGTGTAGGTCAGACTAGGCAAGGTCCTCAACCCACCTATCACCCAATGCCCACTTAGCAACTTTAATTAGCATAACCAAATCAAGTAGAGCCATATTTTACACAGTCAGATGGCTAGTTGTACCACAGCACACAGACTGTGATTTGTGTTCTTCTCTATTGAGGATACTGGGCACAACAGTAGATGCCCAAAGCAGTTGAACTAGACAACTCTTACCCATAGGGCATCAACTAGAGTCTGTGCTGCTGCCTAGAACTTCATTTCTGGGTGAGATTGAAATGAAAACACTTAGCATGCTTTTGGAAAGTGGAATAACCATACACAGACACAGGAAGAACATGCAAACTCCATACAGACATTGGCTGGAGATCAGGATCAAACCTTGTACCTTGCGCAGGGAAGGAAAGACCTTAACTATTATGCCAACTGGTTCCAGTTAGGTTTCAGTAGTACATGCTATTATTGGGTATTAAAAATAAAACAACATATTTGTTTATTAGCTTATATTTTTTATACAACATGACATAATTAAAACAGAAGTAAACTACTGGACTTCTGGATTATGCACAGTTCCAACATCTGTATTGAATCATTCAGGGTCTACTTAGTTCACTCAAGATCAGTGCAAAAGCCCTATTTGATTGGCAACTGAAACCTCAAGTCTACATTGTGTTTTATCAGGTGTGTACATCTCAGTTTACAATAAAACATGTCCTCACACTCCTGTAGCACTTTCCCTTTTAACCTTCCCCACACACTTCCTTTCTTTATGTTTTATCTTTTCTGTCTCTCATTTCCTTTACTCCTCTCAAAAATAAAAAATAAAATAGAAAAATATCATTGTAATGTAAGAGCCATTCACACTCCAGCTCTGTTGAGAGGTGTTGCAGACAAAACTACGCAGGCCATACTACTAAGAAGCAAGCTCATTCTGAAACATGAAACCCAGTAAAATCTGACTTATTGTAGTTCTCAGCTCTCACTTCCCATGACCGATATCCTCAGATGGCAGGAATTGCTGGACAAATGTGCTAGTGGGGGTTGTGCTTAACGGTTGTGGGAAGACTAAGGGTCCAAAAAGAGTGCAAAACATATCTCACCCCCATTATACATTGTCATCTGATAGTACCCCTTCTTCCTTCACACTCTTCCTACCATCTCCTACACATCCTACGAAGTACTGACGTTCTTTATCCAGTTAATCCTCATACCTTATTAGAGTCAGTGTGTTTTTACAACTGTTAAACTTCCTCAGAATACCCATAATAAACATAATGACTTTTACAGCTACTTACGTAACCTAAAGGGTAAGACCCAAGCATGTGCTGAACTAGTAGCCAGTGGTATCACACACATGACCCCACAGAGATAGCAAACCTGTTAGTGGATAGATCTGGTGAAAATTTCACTCCCTTATCTCCTCCTAACTTACAACAAACTTTCCCCCAAACTCCCTCTCCCACCCTACATATCTGAAGAGCAGGTCCTCAAAGCATTGTCCAAGGCAAAAAAATCACAGCCTCTATGGGACCAGACAACATCCCAAACTGTCTCTAAACAAGTTAAAACATGAACTAGCATCATCACTAAGTACCTTTTTCAATCATAGTCTAACCACAGGCTTTGTTGCTGTGGAATGGAGAACAGCAACAGTTATTCCCATCCACAAAGGCGGCCACGCAACAGACATGGGAAATTATAGACCCATAAACCTGACCAGTATTGTCTGTAAGGCCATGGAACATATAATTATGGACCTCATAAATAAAGATATAGGTGACCTCCAAATTCTGGATCCTACCCAATTTGGCTTCATGAAGGGCAGATCCTGCCTGTTAAATCTGGTGGATTTCTTTGAAAATGTGACCAAGGCCATTGAAGAGGGCAAATTTTTGCATGCAGCATACCTCAGCCTGACAAAGGGTTTTGACACAATCCACATTCAGACATTACCGATAAACTTAGCAAACTGAATGTAAACTCCTTTGTTGTAAGACAGGTTGTCAACTGGCTCACAAACCAGACACACACTATCAAAGTGGTTGACTCCACATCAACCAGCAGACCTAATACCAATGGGGTGCCACATGAGTCAATGCTGGCTCCCCTACTTTTTGTTATATACATCTCAGAAGTTCAGGTCAAAACTAAGGGGTTGTGACTGACCAAGTCTGCAAATGACTGCAAACTAGGTGCAATCATTGAATCCCCAAATGATGCCAGTATACACCAGGAGGATCTCAAGCAGACCAGCGACTGGTATATTAGTCACAGTCTCAGACTGAATGCAAGGAAACACATTATCATTCCCTTCAGCATAAACAATGTCCCCTCACACTAGCAAACGAACAACAATACGCTAAGTACCCATGAAGTGGTAAGGGATGGGGATCACATGTTGACTGTGACCTTAACTTCAACCAGCATGTGTCTACTGTGGTAAGGAAAGCTTTCTATGTGACACACTTGATTAGGCATTGCCTCAAGAGTAAAAGAAGTTATAACTCCCTTATACTCTGCACTTATCCGGCCCATAACTGATATAACACCCCTTTTGCACGTACCATACTAAGCACCAACAGCAATTATAGAGACTTCAGAGGTTTCTAACAAAGAAGATCAAGGATCTCCAGCATTGTGACTTACACAAAATGACTAAAGTCTCTGTCACTATGCACCATATCTTATAGACTTCTTTGGGGAGACTTATGTCTGGCCTACAGAGCAAACCAAGACCCAAACCTAATGAACTTGAATATTTATAAATCAAATGGGACTAGGGCTACACATTTCAGGGACCTAAATATGCCCTGCAACTTAAATAAAACATGCTGGAGGGACATATTTTTCTCCCATTGACTCCTGTATCTTTGGAACAGGTTGTCAAGTCATGTGAAACAGAGGACCTCCATGACACTGTTCAAGAGGAACCTGGATGAGTGGATGGGGCACCATAAATTCATAGTAGGAAGAGAGCCCACAACCCTCCTAGACATGGGCAGTCATCATTAAATACAATCTTGTGTATTGACTAACATTTCTATGGTATTATATTGGGATGAAACAGCCTTAAAATGACCTCTGGGTTGATAGACTAGTAATCTCCTATGATCCTATGATAATAGTAGTATTTATCGCAACTCTCCCCTTGGAAACAATATGGCTCACACACCACCCAACTTATAACAATTTCTGAAAGTTTATTCAATTATTTACTAAACTGGATAACTGAAATTATACTTGTAGATCTTTAACAACTGTATCCCAGATCACATGGGCAAGAGAAAAGGTCATGCAGAGTAATTTACAGTTGTGAATAAGCATCATACATTTTAACTATAAAGATTTTCGCAGAAAGTCCAGATTTTTGCCTCATATTTTTGGCCCATTTTTCTTAAAATCGTGGTTTTCTGGCAAATTATTGGCAAATCATTAAAGATTGAAGACAGAAAATAATGACAGACATTTGAGTTTCAGACTTCATACCCTTCAGAAATTTCGTGGTACAGCAAAACTTGTTATTCTATCAACTTTATAAGTTTGTAAGAGCAATATTCAAAAATTGTCCCTATTTTTGGCCTTTGTTCAGTGATTATTTATGGCTTTTTCCAGATTTCCTGCTCTAAGCGGTTGACATGTACGATAATCATCTTGTTTTAGCAGATGAAAGGAAATCTGAATGCCTTAATGAAACCCACGTGAATGTAGGATGAACATTCAAAACCCCAAAGTTTGTTCAACTTTCTATAATACACTTCTCCACCCCACTCCACCCCAAATTTCTTTATTAATCCAGTCTATCCATCTTAATCACAAGAGTTTATTTTCATATTCTGAGATTGCCATTACTTAGCTTTTTCGTCTAATGTATTTATTAGTAAACAATAATAACCCCATTGTCAGAATGAGAAGCAAAATGAAGCAATGAACTTCATCATTCTTCAAATTAAGCCTGGTCTTACATTCTTCTGAGACAACAGCTAGATCAAAAACAGATGGTTAAATGCTGTTGAGCAGTCAGGAACAGCAACACAAACCATGAAACACATACTTCACAAAACCAATGTGCCATGCAATCACAGCCCTTAAGGCAAAATAACATACCCAACATCCTAGTAACAGGTGACTCTATAGTCAGACACACTGACGTCCCACTCACTAGGCTGAATAAGGAGAAGGTTACTGTTAGCTGCCTGTCGGGTGCCAGGATCCGCCACATAACACAAGCACTCAGGTCACTTCAGAACAAGTACAAATATGAGTCTGTCATTGGCCATGTTGGTGTGAATGACCTGAGCTGTACCTCCCTGGACTACATGAAAAGCATCATGGAAGAACTCTCTGATCATGTAGCCCAGGCCGGTATGACCCTGGCCCTGAGTAGCATCCTGCCCTCACCAAGAATGATACCACGGTATAAAGAAGAAATTCTCAATTTCAACAATTGGCTATGTTTCTGGTGTCATTCAAAGGGGATCAAGTGTCTGTCCGCCTGGGATGACATGCTCGACAAGCCCCGCTGCTTCACTAGAGATGGCTTGCACCTGTCACACTTAGGCTTTTGAATACTTACCAAGGCTCTTGCCACCCCCATAGTGCCTTTTTTAGGCAAGGCTCAAAAGACAAACCCACTGCCGTAAATAGCACAAGTAACAAAAAACTGAGGGTAATGCTACTCAATGCCAGAAGTCTAAACCTCAAAATGCATGCACTCGAGGCACTCCTCAGTATGGAGAAAAGTGATATATGTGCAGTAACAGAAACCTGGTTTAAGGCTCCAGAGAGCACCCCAGCACTACCAGGCTACAACGCATACCATACATTTCGACCACAGAACCCAAACTGAAATACAAAAGGCGGGGGCATATCCACATTCATCAAGGATACCCACACCTCCTGATTACTGGCACAGCACAATGCTTCAGAGATCATCCACGTGCAACTAACAATGGGCAAAACTGCAATTCAAATTGTAGCTTGCTACAGATCACCCTCCATGTCCCAGGAACCCCATTCCACATTTCTGGAAACACTGGGAAACATAAAGGTCCTACCAAACACCCTAATATCGGGTGATTTCAATTACCTAAACATTAACTGGGAGAACTACTCAAGAACTAACTCCCTTCCCCAACTTTTACTAGAATTTATAAACTCCCTGGTTCAACTGGTCAACACTCCCACCAGATATGACAACATATTGGACCTGGTCATCACCAACATGGGCGACTGGTGTTCCACACCAGAGGTCAACCCCTCGCTGGTTAGATCTGACCATAAACAAATCACTTTGGATATCCATATTCCACCCCCACCCCGATAAAGAAAGCCACCATGAAAAACTTTTCAAAAGCAAACTTCATGTTACTTAAGACAGAGATGGAAAGTTTCAAAGCCCCCATGCTGAAGGATAACACTGTCTGAGCTGCAATATCCTTTACTAATGCATTCTACAGGCAGCTACAAGAATGCATGGATCATGTCATCCCAAGCAAAACCAAGACTCACTCCTCCAAGAAAAGGAAACCAGTCTGGTGGACTCCTGCCATAAACAAACTATACAATAGAAGGAGGAAACTAGTATAGAAAAAAGTAAAATTCCAAAAAGGGAAGGCATCCCTGATCAGTAGCAGTAAGAAACTGCGATCCCTCCAGGGGTGGCCCGTGCTATTGGACTGCCGGACTGCAGCCCTCCCCAGCTGTAAAAAAGAAAGAAAAGAAAAGAAAAGAAAATAGAAAGAAGAAAATAAAAAAAAACAATCGCAAGTAGCAGACCTTTGTGCATGCGCACTAGCAGCATTTCTGATATCTGGACTGCTGCTGAGACAGTCTGGAGCATGTGCAGACTGTCTCTGCAGCAGTCCAGATTAAGAAGCATTCAAGTGCAGAGATCCCAGAAGTCCATAGACTGTCATTGGAAAGGGATCAAACTCAGACTGCAATGTCAGGGAAGAACATCTCACAGGCTTGTAGTGCTCCAATGGCTGTGGAAGGATTTAGTGCTGCAATGAATGGACCTATCCCAGGTGTGTGTGCGTGTGTAATGCCCCAGGTGCTATATGGTGGTGGGTAGAGAATAAGGTTTGAACCCTGTATCTTGGGCGCAGGTGGCAAGAGCCTGAATTCCCTATCCACCACCATTTGTAAAAATGCTGCAGATCTTTCCCTCATACTTGTTCTGTTCCTCATAAAATCTGTGGTTTCTGTATCTTTGTGTCCTTGCAAAGCCAGTAGTGCAGTGGCAGCATTGTTGCCTGACAGCTACATGCTCTTTGGTTTGATTCTTGGCTGGGGTGCCTTACCTTCTGTGTGGAGTCTGTATGCCCACCCTGTTTTTGTGTCCTCCCATCTTACAAAGACATGTGTCTGTCTAGAGTGTTTCTCCCTGGGCCTCTGCTAAAAATTAGCTTTTGTTCCAAGTCAGACTTTCCTGGTTAACAAATGTTAAAAATGACACACATTTGAATATCAGACTTCATATTCTTAAGAAAGTGCATTGTAACACAAAAGCTCTTATTCTGGCAATATTCTAAGTGTATAAGATGGATATTTGAAATTCGTCCCTATTTTTGGGACTGTATTCCCCCATTATTGGCTTCATCCAGGTTTTGTGCTAAGGTTGAGAGCTATGGTAAGAAATGAATTCATTGAATATGTTTGGGGGCTATATTCCCCACATTACTGGCTTTGTCCGGGTGTTTTTTGCTAAGAGGTTGAGAGCAATGGTGAGAACTGAATTCACTGAATATTTGGGGGCTGTATTCACCAATTATTGGCTTTATTCAGGTGTTTTGTGCTAAGAGGTTGACAGCTGAGCTATGGTGAGAACTGAATTCACTAAATGGTAGCCATTTAAGTTTTCGTCTTCCTCTTTCACAAAACAGCTGATCTGGCATAGTGGTATGTCGCTCTGACTGTTTTGCACAGGGTCCCCTGGGTTCAAGACATGGCAGTGAAATGTATGGTGGTAACACGGCATTTTATTCTTGGAACTTTCCAACATTATACAAGCAATGTTTAAAATGCATCCCTGGTTTTTGGCCTTTTGCCCCCCCCCCCCCCCCAATAAATTTTGGCTTTTTCCAGATTTCTTGTGCTGCAAAGTTCAGAGATACAGCTGAGTAGCTGAGAGCTGCAGGGGAACAAAAGTTTAGTGCTGCTTATGGCAAATCTGCTTGTATTGTTAATAGCACAACAGGTAATGCACTTGCGTTTGATGCAGAAGGTTGTGGGTTCTACTCCCACAGTAGGTAGATGCATTGCTGATACTGTACTGTGTTGTAAAGGGGGTGGATGCTGCAGTCCTTTTTGGCAAAGATACCTAGTAACTATGAACCTGTTATCAGTTTGCTTATCATTTAATGCATGCAACATAGGCAATTTATTCTTCAAGGGCAACAGGCACTTTATTTGTAGATGAAACAATGACATATAAAGTTGTTTGCTAGCAGCAACCTCTTTATTAGTTACAGATTTCTTTAATGTGGATTTTACTACTTCAGAGATTGTGCATATTTACTGATACTGGTGGACTATAGAAAGTTGAGTAGACTTTTTAAGATGGAAATGTTCTGAATTGGGCAGTTGTGTCATTGGTGTATGCATTTTGTTTCATTGTTTACTGTAAAAATGTTCAAAACAATAAATTTAAAATGCCCTCTAACAACTGTACTGTATTGTACAAGGAATATAATGTAATACAGTCAGGGAAGTTTATCAAAGAGCATGTGTATGTTTCATGTTCAAGGTGCCTATGATTTTGAAAACAGCCCAGAGTTAATCTTTATCTGCCACTGGCAAAATGTATTTTTTTCAATGTGGGTTTCAATGCTGTTTCAATGCATGTGAGTTTCAAGGGCAGAGAAGTTTTAATGCTAAGTCTATTTTCATTGTGAGACTGCATTGCTTTGTTTAACAGATATCTATTAGGGTTTGTGCTGTAAAATGCAAAATAAAACTTTCAAATGAAATCTAAATCATCGCAGAAATAAAGCAGTATGCACATTACAGTGTTTATGGTAAATGGGGCAAAATAACCAAGGAATGGGACATTGGAATGGCTACAGGGGGAGAGGCTCCATTCGACCATGATTTTGTGAGGTGGGGGGAGGGTAGCAAATTCAGACAGCCCCGGTTGAACTATACCTCTCAGTTGTCCATATTTTTGCAGCATGAATAGATATTTGCTTCTTATTTTTGGTTAGTTCCTCATAAAATGTGTGGTTTTCTAACAAATCATTTAGGAATGAAGTCACTAAATGACAGACATTGAGTTTCAGATGTCATAACCTTCAGAAAAATGCATGCTAATGCAAGACCTGTTATTGTATCAACTGTCTTAAGTTTATACAAGAGCAATTTTTAGTAGTGTTTGTATGTTCCCCCAATATATTTGGCCTAGTCCAGATTTCCTGCATTAAGAAGTTGAGAGGTATGTGCAAATTGCTTTGTAGAATTAGGAATATCCAAACCTCTCCATTGTCCCCAATTTTGGCTCAAAATGTTGCTGTACCCTAATAATCCCGCCACAAAATGGCAATTTTGGAAGAAAACATGGAGGGTTTACAATTATATATAACTGTAATGATCAGAGTTATAGATTACTTTTATTTCGGAAATGCATGTAGATGCTCTTATTTTGTTAGCTGCTCAAGTTAACAGTGTTAATATTAAAAAGGTGTCCCTTTTTTGACAGGTTCCCAGCTGCATTGTGTGGCAACTTTATATTTTTGCATAACATATTTGGTCTGTTTTTCATAAAATTGTGGTTTTCTGGCAAATTAGTGGCAAGTCATTAAAGATTGAAGTTAGAAAATAATGGCAGACATTTGAGTTTCAGATTTCATACCCTTCAGAAAATTTGTACTAATGCAAGACCTATTACTGTTCTATTATCTAAGTTAATAAGAGCAATATTTAAAAATTCTCCTTATTTTGGGCCTGTGTCCCACTTCTAGTTCTATGTATGGCTTTGTCCAGATTTCTTGCTCTTAAGTTGAGAGGTATGAGTGTCAGAGCCATCACTATCAGCCAGAGACATTTCAAATTGTGACATACTTGTTGCACCGCACTCCCCATTGTAGTAGCACTGGATGTGTCCAAGGAAGGCAAGGAGCAGTTATGCAGTGTAAGTGTGCAGAGTATTCCCCCATCCAAGGTAGACCACAAGTACGACCGTGGCTTTTCATCTGTCCTTGATTTTGAAGAGTGTTCTGGTTTTCTGTCATATTTTTATACTGTTGATTTATGCTTCTCATTATTCAGAAAATGCATGCTGTCACAGTGCCCTGTTGCTCTGTTTAAATAGCAATGATTTAATGACCATCAGGTAAGCTTGTTGGAGATTGTAAGATGCAGGTAAGCTTTAATAAGCATACTGCTAAAGAATTACCAGCATTGAAAGCCTTTTCGTTGTTGCCATGCCAAGAATATTTACATAACTAGATAATGTATAAGCCTTGGGTATTGAAATGCATATGACAGTATTTGTAATAAAAGGACAGGAGTACAGTATTTTCAGAAGCTGATTACATTTGTTGGAGACTTGCAGTCATCTTTTGTTGGAGACTTGCAGTCGTCTTTGCAGGCTTACCCATAAACTAAACAGAATGCCAATCTATCATGTGTGGTCCATAACATGTGCAGGAATCTTTTAAGCAATTTATCTTGAGCTTGTTTCTTGTTTGCTGTTCATTTTTTACTTTGATCATGTCTTCCCCATGAAACAAGTAGATAGCTGTGTCAGGCAGTAGGTCTTTTTTGGATAAGAAACATTTTTACAAGTGGGGGTATCACAGAGACTGCTACTTTCAGCATGTTACTTGGTAGTTTTATAAAGCTGAATATAAATTATAATTAGAACTGCAGTGCAAGGAGTAGTGGTTTGAGTTGAGTGCTGCTTGTTTTTTTATACTTGATTTTGACTGGCATTCCAGTAATGTATTTAAAAAGTAATTTATTTTTTCATGCCTCACAACCTGTTTCCATCTGTGTATTAAGTAAATTGTCATGTAGCCAATGCATTAAAATATTTTTTTTCTTCTACACTTCATTTTGTCTTGATTGGACTCTTGTAATGACTGTTTGGCACCCAGGGCAGCATATTTAATTAAAGTTCCAGTTGTTGTGGTTTTGAACATAGCTCCACCCCCTTTTCTAGTTGGCCACACTCCTTCCCATTGGCCACACCCATTCAGCTGTCTCCTGCAGCCCTCCTTTAATTTGAAGTCTCCAGCCGCCACTGGATCCCTCATAAAATCATCCAAGTCGAGCTTTGAAAGAAAAATTGCCAAGGACTCTAAAGATAACCACAAGGCATTCTTTAGCAATGTCAAGAATCTAAGTGGCAATGCTCAGATATGCTCGGAGTTAGTGCAGAATGGCACAAAATACACTGAATCTACTGATATCGCCAACATCCTGGCAGACAGGTTCAGTGCAAACTTCACCCCCTGGCCCCCTCTCACCCTCAAAAGGGCCCATAACCATACCAGAAGAATGTAGAGTCCCTGAAATCACAGACACTCAGGTTAAAACAGCCCTCTCCAAAGCCAAAAACTCAGCATCAATTGGATCGGGCGGTGTCCCAGGCTGCATCCTACACGAGCTCAAAGATGAACTAACCCCTCACCTAAACACACTCTTCAAACTCAGCCTCTCCACAGGATACATACCCATAGAGTGGCACACAGCAAACGGTTATTCTGCTCCACGAAGGTAGAGCCACAACAGACCCCGGGAACTATCGCCCTATAAACCTGATTAGCTTGGTCTGCATGGCTATGGAGCACATCATCATGGAACTCATTAACAGAAACATTGGGAACCTCCAAACACTGGATCCTACCCAGTTTGGCTTTGTTAAGGGCAGATCATGCCTCCAAAAGCTGGTGGACTTCTTTGAGACAGATACCAAGGCTATAGACGAGGGAACGGTGGTACACACAGCCTACCTAGACCTCGCTAAGGCCTTCTACACCATTCCCCATTCTGGTATTATAGACAAGCTCACCAGCCTGAACATAAACCCCTACATCACAAGATGGGTTGCCAACTGGCTCACAGACAGAACCCACATGGTAAGAGTTGCAGGAGCTAGGTCCATCTCTAAACCGGTTACAAGTGGTGTTCCCCAGGGCTCAGTCCTAGGACCCTTCCTGTTAGGCATATACTTCTCAGAGGTACAGGCAAGCACAGGAGGACTATGGCTGACCAAGTTTGCAGATGACTGCAAACTAGGGGCTATAATTGACTCTCCAGCTGACACAGACATCCTCCAGAAGGGTCTCACTGAGACAGATACCTGGTGTCAAAATCATGGCCTCAAGCTAAATGCCAAAAAGTGCATAGTCATCCCCTTTGGAAAAAACAAAGTACCCACAAACTACCACATAGGTGGTAGTCCCCTAAATACGGAAGACGTAATAAGGGATCTGGGGACCCAATCAAATAGTTATCTCACCTTTGATAATCACATTGCCAAAGTGGTTAGAAATTCCTTCTACGTGGCCCACCTAATCACAAAAGGGTTCGCTTCCAGATCAAAAGAGGTCATTGTGCTTCTCTACTCATCACTCATCAGACCCATCTTAGAGTACAACGCCCCATTTGGGATGTACCTTACAAGACACCTGCAATAGCTGGAAAGACCACAGAAGTACCTCACCAAGAGGATCAATGGCCTCAAACAGATGCCCTATGCAGCTCAGCTGAAGAAACTCCAGTTGTACACGGTTGCATAGCGCCTACTCAGAGGTGATCTCTGCCTGACATACAAGGCCATGTCCAACCCGGAATTGATGGACATGCTCCACCTAAAAAAACCTTATCCCCTCGAGCCACACACTCTACGGACCTAAACCTAACCACAACAATAAATAGGACATGCTGGAGGGATAGATTCCTGTCCCAGAGACTTCCCATGCTTTGGAACAAGATCCCAAAATACATAGGCAGAGGTCCTCACTAACACTCTTCAAAAGATACCTTGACGAGTGGATGGGAAACAGAAAGTTTGCCTCAGGGATCACTTCAGTGGCTGTGCTGGACAGAGGCACAGGGAACTAATCTAAGGAGATGGCAAAAGCCAACACATTCTGGCTAGGTTTATAAATGCCTTTGGGCAGGTAGCCTAGTACCCACCTATGAACCAATGAACCTATGAACAGACTACTATGGGAGTGTGACTTGCTAACACCATGAGCCATACAAGAGGCATTAAGTTGCTGTTATTAATACTACTGGACTAGCCACTAGTGTGATGCATGTTGGGAAAGGTTGCCCAGTCCATTAACAAGACTGATATCTACTATGGGAGCAAAACTTCCAACAGGAAAAAATCTTGCACTTTGCTGTAGTGTCTATCAGGCAAATCTTTGGGCCATGTAACGAATCATGACCATGTTATTGCCTAGTGCGGGCCCCACTGAGGGAGCCAATAAAATAAAATATCTTTGTAATGTAAGTGCTCATCACACTCTTACTGTGCTAAATAGATCCAATTGGCATAAGACTGGTCCTGGGTATTAAATGCTAAGTGTTAGTGCTCAGAGAGTTCAATCTATGGCATACGCTAAAGCTACTGTGTTCAGTGCTAGCAGTTGTTCTGGGGCGTGTGTAAATGGCTTGTATAATACTAGAAGTTGTAGCTCTAAACATTAGTTGTACAAAATTATCAGTACATTGTACAATATAGCATAACCCCATGTTTTCATTAAATATTGCTAAATTAGCTGTCATTTTATCTAACTTCAAAGTATTACCCTCATAAACCTTTAGAGTCTTCTATTGTAGTCTATTTCCAACCAATGAATACTCCAATCGGCCTTAGTCTTCCACCCCAGACAACATGGCTCAAAATTCTGCTCTTACCTCATCTGTGGCCATTCTGATTGTATTAGGTATTCTGATGTAGTCTTGCAATAGTCTTATGCTTACTGTTCATTGATTATACTAATTGATAGTGCAACCTATGAGAGATGTAAATATTTTACAAACACGTAGAAAACCTCTAACATTGGCCCATTATTAATTAGCATTTTATATATGCAACATCACATCAGTCAGAATATGTCACCAGGCCCATACGTTATGTTGAAACTGTGAAGAAAAGATTGGGAAAACCTTCTAGAACTCATTGTAAATGATCACAGTCTCCTTTTCAAAGGGCAACACTTATTTTATCTCTGCATAAACATATGGCAAACCCATATACCTTACCCAACAGTCACCAGGAAAGCATAATTTCATGAGGTCTGCTAAGTTTTCTTCCACACAAGGAGATGTTTTATTGAAGTAGACTATAGTTGGATGTACAGACTTCAGACTCACAAAACAGGACAAGAACTGGGTGACTATAAGTCGATTGTCTATTGCTAGGATTCATGATGCCACAAGGCACCTAAGATCTCTTAAACAAGACAAATATGGCTGCAACCTAGTGATGGCCCATGAGGAAGTAAAGGGCCTGATGTGCTTTCCCTCGAGTGACATGCAGAGAGATGTGATGAAGTTTGCTGTGTATGTATTAGAAGCAGGAAACACACTTTGTTTTGTTTCTTGCTGTCATCTAGAATGATGTCTAGATACTAAAACAAATGGCTTTGAGAACTGGTTAAGCAGTTGTTGTCATTCAAAGGGATTTCAGTATGTGTCGACCTGGGATGATATGGTAGATAAGACTTAATGTTTCACCAGAGGTGACCTATGCTTCTAATATCAGAGCTTCTGCATACTGACAAAAGGTTTTGCTGCCCCCCCCATAGTGCTTCTTTTAGGCAGAGTTTCTCTAATATTGTCTGACACATGGTTTAAATGCAATGTGGACACTCTCTCTGTACCAGGGCTTAACATCTGTCATGCCTTCAGGCCATCTGCTAACTGCAAAGAAGTATCTGTTTTTATCAGAAACATCATCACTTTATGCCAGATTTCGCACAATCCTAACTTAAAACTTCTAGAAATCCAAATTGGCCTGAATAAAAATTCAACTATTGCTTCATTGCGAGCTATAGATCCATATTAGTGTCCTCTCATAGATCATGGAAATTACTTTAACACCATCAAGGGGTGAAATATCAATAACTTCTTGCAGTGAGACATCAATTACCCCAGGGCCTGACTGGCACACTTGCACCTCTAAAAGCGCATACTGTTAATGTCTACTGGGCTTTGTTCATACCAATATACTGCAACAAATTGTAAACCTACCTTTTAGAAGCCCTAGCATGCTTGACCTGGTAGTTATCAATCTAGCTCCCACCTGTATCCCACTCCTCATCTGACCTGTCCTTGTTAAATCTTTCTAATGAATCTGTTATCTTCTCCATCAGCTCTAGTGATACCCCACCACCACCAAATCACACCACAATTTGGGTCTTTTCTAGGGCAAACCTACTTCAGCTTGTAGAAGACCTAGTCAACAATCCCCAACAAAGTGACCAAACTGAGAAGGCTGCATCATTCACCTCTGACATTTACCAATATCTAAGCAGTGACATAGAAAAAAAATCAGTGCTCATATGTCCCAAACATAATGATAAATTCAGTAATAAACTTCTCTGGTGGATCTCGTATATTAATAAACCATGAACAGAAAAAGTAAAAGAAGGAAACTTTGTAAGAAATATCATGACCTCAAGACCACAAAAAATATGCCAGCAAAGAAATTAAGAGCGCCATTAGAAAATGTAAAGTGGTGTATGAGCTTAAAGCTGCTATAGATACAGAAGGAAACTTAAACTCTTGCTTCAGTTATGTCAGGAAATTAAGAAATAAAGGCCAATAACTGGCTGGTTTCATCAATAATGCTAATAATAATACATATCACTTTCCTAAGGAAATAGTATAGCAGTAGACATATTTAATGCTAACTTTACTGCACCTATCCACAGTATTAGTTTCTCTTTAAATCACTTTAGAACAAATCTTAGAATCTCTGTCAAAGGCTAAACATAATGCTTTCACGGTGCTAGAAAATATACCAGGCTGCATTCTCATTAGTGTCAAGTATGGACTATCCAATCCTCCACTTAAACTACTCAACCTCAGCCTATCACAGGGTTTGTGCCAGAGGCCTGCAGAACAGCCACTGTAACTTCCCTGCACAAGAATGGGCCATCTACACACCTGGATGGTAATTATAGGTCCTTCATTCTCAACAGCTTTATATGCGAAGCCATGGAAGATGTCATAATAGCTCATTAGTGGGATCCAGGCAACTTATCTTATTTATGCACCTAATCATTTTTTTTGTTGTTGTTGTGAAGGGCAGGTTCTGTCTCCTGAACCTAGTAAGCTGTTTTGAAAAGGTTACAGAGGCTTCTTTGAAAAGGGTACAGAGGCTGTGGACTGTTAGCACTCATTATATGCTGCTTAATGCAACCTGGACAAGGTTTTTGATACTACCCCACTGCTGATACTATTAGAAATTAGATAACCTTAATCTAAACCTCTGCATTGTCTTTTGAATTGCAGTTTGGCTATCTAACAGATCCCAAGTTGTGATAGTTATTGGTACCTTCTCTGAATATAAAATTGTAACTTGCAGGATACCACTGAGTTCAAAGCCAGGTCTTCTCATCTTTTTGTAGACATTCAAGTCAATATTTATTTATTTATTTATTTTATTTTACATTTGTTGACTGGGCTAGTCTAACTGGATATATGTCCATTTTCAGTACAGGCCCGGGGAGATAAGCTCCACGACAAACTGTTAACATAAAAAATTACAAAGAAATATAAAAAATGAAATTATTGTAATATATACACTGACAAGTCTGGTTAATAAGAAATCATTTGAAGAAGAGATATCAAATACAATGAAAACTGGAGTTTCAAAAATGACATGGAGGTACATTCCATAAAGCAAAAAGGAGGCATACAATCTAGTTCAAAGTATAGGTAAAGTATATCACTTAATGGCAAAGAAAAAAAAACAGGAGGTATACAGTTTGATGCCATATACAGTACATTACACAATGAAAGAGGCTACTTAATGATCAGTAGTAGTAGTAATTAATTACAAAGAAAAATTAATAATAAAATATTGTTAATAATTTTTTTTTCAAATAAGTGAGAGAGAGAAGGAAATTAATGAGATACAGAGCATAGAGGCCATATATTGTTAAAAAGGAAACAACAGAAGAATTAATTAAAAGAAGAAAAGGGGAGACAGAGCATAATTTTGGTGGAGGAGAGGTTTTAGGCAGGTTTAGTACAGTGGCAACGTAAAGAGCTACATTAAAATTTTGATCAATATCCCAGAAATATGCTTTACTAAGTTTGTTGCTGTCTGTAAACCGGGTGCTATTGTCCATTCATCAATTGAAAATAAACAGGTTTAGCAAGTGCTTAAATGTGTGCAAGCCTAGAGTACTGAAAATGGTCTCAAATTAAGTGAAATGCAGAAACATGTGCCATAGTGGTATCTATATACTTCACTGAAGTATATGTGCTGAAGTCGTTGTTGATTAAAATTTTAATGTAGCTCTTTACGTTGCCACAGTTAA
Source organism: Protopterus annectens (assembly GCF_019279795.1). NCBI lineage: Eukaryota > Metazoa > Chordata > Ceratodontiformes > Protopteridae > Protopterus > Protopterus annectens. The sequence continues at coordinate 1,083,154,780 of NC_056741.1, forward strand.
TTGGGTTGTGCAAGCTGACAGTGCACTTCCAGTGTTTCTTTCCATTTTGAGTTTGTATATATAAGTTTTGGAGATGCAGGGCACTATGTTTTTTGTGCATGTATGTTTTAATATTTTTGAGTTATGCTCTTTGAAAATGAATACTCAGAAAGCTAAACTTATTTTGTAATTTCCCCAAATGTAGGGAAACACATTTTAACAACATTTGGAAAACATAAACTGTCTGCTCCAACTGTATATGTTATTAATAGTACTCTTTTTCAGACTGACATAGTTATGAGACACTTGCGTACATAAGTGAACAACTCTGTGTCATTTGATTATCATGTTTCCAACACAGTTAGGGAATCTTTCTATCAGGCTCATTTATTTCCCAAGGGAATATTGTTAGGATGCAAATAAGACTTTATTCCGTTGTACTCTTCCTTTATCAGACCCATCATCAAACACAGTGCCTCCTTTTATATGTGCAAATTTAAGCACATCACTCAACTGGAAATGCCCTAAAGATTTCTAACCCAGAAAATGAAAGACTTTAGATGCTAAGTATCCCAGTATATTAGCATGTCTCTCCTTACATGCAGTAGCCTACTAGCATTTCCAAGTTTAGCTATGTCTCTTTTGTCAAGCTATAGAAGATCATTACAAAACCTACACCTCTGTAGGCACCAGGACTAGAGACCAAAACCGAATAAACAAGACATACTGGAGGGTTACATTCATAATTCAACTGTCTATGAAATGTTACCACTAAGGTTCAAGCAAAGTACTATTTTGGCTGCATTTAAGGCTAGTCTTGATGAGTGGATGGATAGATAAAAAAGTATTGCAGAATCATCATGTGCAGCCTTTCTCAGTTTGTAAGGCAAACACTATTAAGTGCGAAAAACGTGTGACAGGAGCTTTTAAGTATATCTATTTACATGTGCATAAGACTAGGCAGCCTATAATCCTCATGACTGCCTGCCTAGTACCAGTCATATGTTCCTATGTTCTTAAGACTTTGTTATTGGCCATCTTCTTTTACAGCCATTAACCGGGGGATTTTTAATCATCTAGCACATAGTCACACATCATACTCCTGAACTGAACATAATGACTGAAATATTTTGTTTGAGGCAAAGCATCAGTAAAATATTAATTTAGCTAGAATTAGACTGCATGGCAGTATAGAGTTGGTGCCTCGTATAAGGACAGTAGTCCGTACAGCACTCACGATGCCTCATCTATAAGGTGTGGCAACATACTGTGAATTATTGTGGACTAAAAATGTATTTCATCTCGTGTGACAAAGTAAATTTCATTGTAAATGGATGTAAACTAGATGAGAGAGTTGAACAAGTAAATAAAATGAAAGTCAGTGCAGCAAGCTTAGGCAGTACATGTGAACATGGTGAGAGAGTTGGGCAGATGTAAGCTGATTTATTGTTGGAATACAAAACATTTAAGGCAAGTGTTAACAGTGATTTTATGCCAAACTTAGATACACCCCTATAAAGGTGCATACATGCACTATCTTAAATGGAAATGAAGGAGATCACTCTCATTTGCATTGGTTCCCATGGTGCTGATATTATGTTGCATGCTCCTGTCAAGTACTTGTGACCTGGTGTCACAGATCCTTGTCCTCCAGCTAGTCATCAAAGCACAACTCTCCATCAAGACTAAGCATGAGCTCCCCAGCTATTTTTAATTTCTATTTCATTGTCCTGATTTCTTCCTACAACCAGCATGACTTATTCATTATTCAATTCTTGATTTGCTGAACCTTGCATATCTACTTTTTATATAACATATTCATGCCAAGGTAGTGGCCACTTCTGGTTGTAATTTGCAAGGATTACTTCATTTGCCATACTACATGATTTTATTTTAAGTAGGGTGAGCAGATCACTGCCCAGTCATACCAGTGCTTACTCGTTCCTTTTTACGATGGTAGCGTTTGTTGTGTAAGTAGATGAATATTGCACAGAACAGTGGTTTTATCACATCAGTGTCAGAATGTATTTCGGTTTATACTGGGACTAGCATAACTGCTTGAGTCCCACCTGCTCACAGACCACAGTCTTACAGGTGGGAACTTGTCTTTCAGGCAGCTTGCATGGGCCATGACTCTAGCTCAAACTCAACTGTCTGTTTGGACAAGAGGTATTAGGTATGGCGAGAGAGTGATTCTGCCACCCAAACAAATAGCCAAGTTTGAGTAAGTTAAGTGTGTCTCATATGAGAATTGAGACTAAAGCTGTGGGAGTTTAGTAGTAAGGTTTAGAGGTGACTGGGCAATGTAGGGGTATGGTTTGTGAGTGGGGTTTGTGATTAGGGCTAGGGATTGAGAGTGCATTTTTAGGTTAGCGAGTGATGGGGAATTTAAATTTAGGGAAAAACTGAGGACCACAAGTTTAGGAAGCATTCACAGAATTTAGGATTATGGAGTAAGAAGGAGTTTTAGGGTTATGATTATGGTTAGAGAACAAAATTTGAGGCTAGGATTAGGGACCATGTGGGAGTTTAAGATTTAGAGTTAGTATTCTGGGAGTTATATGAAACTTGCTTGGATCATATCAGTGGGAGTTTGGGTACTTGCCATTTTGATCATGTTACAGTGAGCAAGGAACCATGAACTAATGGCATGTGAGAGCTCCTAGGAAACCTACTTAAACAGCCTTTCAGTTAGCATAATACTCTGAAAGAAACAAAACCACTTTCTGAAAGAAAAAACAATTTATTTATTTATTTTAAATTTGTTGACCGGGCTAGTCTAACTGGATATATGTCCATTTTCAGTCGAGGCCCGGGGAGAAAAGCTCCAAGCATAGGCAGTAACAAAATATAGAATATAGACAATAGTAACATGAGAATGCTATACATTGTTTAGATTGTACATGAGATAAATTTGCACAGTCTTATAGTAGGTTTAAGCTGAGATTAAAAATCAGAGAAAAAGCAACATATGAGAGAAAATCAAATATAGAGTTTTTTTTTTTTACTAGTAAGGAAAATCTCGTTAGGTTACCTTAGTTGATAATAAGGTAGGGGACATAGAACAGTAGAGTAGAAAAGTATAGGGAGTACAACAGGGGGCACAGAGGTGTCAGTCTGAGTTATAGCAAGAACAAAGCCAATGTATTTTAAGATATTCTTTCAGGTGTGTTTTAAAAAGCAGTGAGGAAGTAAGAGTTGTAAGTTCACTTGGAAGTCGGTTCCAGGTTTTTCCCACTGTGGTGGTGAAAAGTGAGTCCCCAGCTTTGTTGTTAGATTTTATAGTGGAAACTAGAAACTTATTAGCTGATCGTAATCTTGCAAGATTTTTATAGGGAGTTATCAGATTGGTGAGGACTGGGGTATTATTAGGGTGGCAGAGGATTTTTTGGGTGATAACAAGTTGCTGACAAAGTAGTTGGTTCTGGAGTTCTAACCATCCCAGTTGTTTGAGGTTGTGACAGTGGTGAACTCTGAAAGTAGAGCCAGTGGCGAATCTGGCTGTGTTATTATAGCTGGTTGATAGTTTGTTAAGGTTGTTCATAGAAAGATTGGTATATATGGCAGAAGCATAGAATAGGGTAGAGATCAGGTGGGTCTGGGCAATAGTGGTTCTGGCTATTGGGGTAAGGAAGGGTTTGATTCTATAAAGGGAGCCTAGTTTTCTGTTGACAGTCTTTATGGTAGTATTTATATGGTCATCATAGCTAAGGTTGTTGTCTATTGTTATTCCCAGGAGACGGGTTGTAGTGTCAGGGGAGATGCTAGTTCCATTATTAGAGGCTACTAAGAAGTGAATTTATGCTGACTTTTGAGTAGGAGCAAAGAGCAATAGTTTTGTTTTTTGGGGTTCAGGAGGAGGCAGTGTTCCATGAACCAAGTTTCAACAATGTTAAATACTGTCTGGGTGAAGGTCTGGAGCGAGGTTGTGGACTTGGTTGAACATATGAGAGTTGAGTCATCTGCATATTGAATGCAGGTGGCTAGAGGAATTTTGACATTTAGATCATCAATAACTATTGAAAAGAGAAGAGGGCCTAAAATAGAACCTTGAGATACTCCAATGTTCACAGGCAGGGGTGTAGAAAGATTATTGTTCCAAAGCACAGCTTGCTGTCTGTTTTCTAAGTAAGATGTAAACCAGAGTAATGCTTGTGGGTTAAGTGACTGGGCTTTTAGTACATTAATAAGCAGATGATGGTTGACCATGTCAAAGGCTTTTGAGAGGTCAATAAATAGTGCAGAGGAAAGAGAGTTATTGTTACGATTTTTGTTTATACAGTCAGCAAAGGATAGCAGGGTGGTAGTTGTGCTATGGAATGGTCAAAAACCATGTTGGCAGTTAACAAGTAAATTATTATGTAGAAGGTGGTGAAGTAGTTGTTGGCGGATACATTTTTCCATTATTTTAGCTATTGGGGAGAGTAAGGCGATTGTTCGAAAGTTGGCGAGCTCAGTAAATGTCCCACCTTTATGTAGAGGGATTATGTGGGAGACTTTCCATATGGAGGGGATTGTGCTTTCAGTAATATATCTGTTTATAAGGAGGGAAATGGGATAGGCAGTGGCTTTAGCTGCAATTTGCAGGTATTCTGCTGGTAGGCAGTCAGCAGAGGGGGTGCAATGTTTGAGTTTTTGAAGGAGGTTGCAAATGAGGGATGTAGGTACAGGTTGTATACAAAAGGTAGGAACTGGATTGTTGGTGGTATTCAGTGGGGAAGTGGTAATAGGTGGTAATGTATTAGCTAGAGTTGAATGGCTTCAGTAAAGTAGCTATTAAAGGCATCAGTGACTTGTTTAGAGTTATTATGGGTGATACCTGATGGGGTGGGTGTTTTTGAGTGTTCAGGCAGAAGTGGTTTGTTAATGCCTGACCAGAACTTTTGCGGATTTTGTTGGTGGGTTTGTTGGAGGTGAAGTAAAACTTTTTTGTCTAGCAGAATGTCTTTTTTGGTGGCATTTCTCAACTGTTTAAAGTGAAGGTGATCTGATGGGTTTTTAGAGGCTCTCCATTTGGCCCAAATTTTATTTCTTAGGAGGATCGTTTGCCTAGTTTGTTTTGTGAGCCATGGGACTATTTTAGTCCTAGTTCAGGAGGTGCGGCAGGGGGCATGGTAATCTAGGATTTGAAGGAATCTAGTATTAAAGTAGGTCACTGCTTCGTCTAGTTGAAGATGATGCAGTGGTGTCCAGTCACATGCTTTCAGTTCATTTTGGAAGTTCTCTGGTTGAAAGTTTTTTTTTTTGATCAGGAGATTTTGAAAGTATTACAATTAGGGCTATGAGTTTTTTGTTTAATTATATAGGTTAGGGCATGGTCACTGATATCATCTGGAAGGATTCCTGGTTTGTAAGTTTCAGGATGACTATTAATAAGGATCAAGTCAAGGATTGATTCCTTACTGCTTGGTTTATGGATTCTAGTAGGGGTGGTTATTATTAGTGAGAAGCTGTAGAGATTTATGTGATAGATAGGATTTGGGGAGCTACACTTAACCCAGTCTATATTAAAATCACCTAGCACAATGGTTTCCTGAGGTAGGTGGGTAGAGAGGTAACTAAGTATGTTTTCAAGAGTTTTGATGTTATTTCCAGGAGGAAGATAGGAGCAAACTAGATAGATAGATTTAGCATTCTTGATTTGGAGTTTGGCAGTAAGGGTTTCAGTATGAGTATCTGTGGGTAGGAAGGTATTGAAGCAGGGACGTCGGGAGGCATATGCACTGTACTGATTTCAGTACAACAACTTAGAAGAGGGGGTAGCATTTAAAAAAAAAAAAAAAAAGTACGTATTTTTAAAGGTTGTTGGCTCCTTTAGGGGGGAGACGAGCCAGTCGGAAGTGAGCTCATGTCATGTCCTGCTGGCCGCGAGTGGGAAATGTGCAGTATTGAGCAAGTGGAATAAGACAATCACAAATGGATTATCACGAGCGGGAAATGTGAAGATGGAAGGCAATCGAGTGTAACGAACAGATTATCAGGTAAGGAAGGTGTGTGTGTGTCAAGTATGTTTGACTCTTCTACTAATTTTAAAGCAGTTACTTAGAGTGTCATTTACTGGCCTTTATGTCAGGACTAGACTCGTCTCCTCTGAGCTATTCTCTGTCATGGGTCAAACAGCATCTGTTAAAGAGCCAAGTGGTTGTAAAGCCTGTTAAATGACTCCAACCAAGAACAGTTATTCTGTTGAAATCCCATACATAAATTTTAACTACAGATTTGACATATCTACAGCAAAGTTACAAGGAGTCAGCTTATGTTTGTGCAATACTGAGTTAGGTATTAGTAAGATTTAATGGATCAGTCTCATTAGAATGGCATGAAAGATGAGAACATCAAAGGTGAAGTAAAGCTAGGGCGGTTAACTGTTTAAAAGTGAATGTAAGTTACTGATTTATCTACAGGAGAAGGTTATAATAGGAAAGCTACAATTTTCTTTATTTTGTGTGTGTGTGTGTGTGTGTGTGTGTGTGTGTGTGTGTGTGTGTGTGTGTGTGAGAAGTTTAGAAAGCCATTAAATATTTAATGCTTGCAATCTGTACATATGATTCTGCATTCTTTTTCTGCCTATAGGAACATTTACTGTAACTTTCAAGGGCCATAGTATTCCGAAGGAGGCACTGGGTGGCATTTGCTGTTGCATACCTGGCCTGGGATGTAAAACTTTATATAACATATGCGACGACGATGTGTCAGACTAACTAGTTTACTCTTTCTGGCCACCTGTGCTAATGATAGCACTGGTAATTGTGTTTCCTCCACCATATACAGTCGTTGGTATGTTCTAAGTGTAATAAAAGTTTTATGTTTTGAGACTGGTGCTTTATCATCAGTATTGTAATAAATGAGGAGGTTAGGTGGTGGAATACCAGAAGAAGGAGAATATTGACGAAAAGAGACCAAGACTAACAGGGTATTGGGAGCATAACTAACTTAAACATGAGAATGTGCTAGTATCATCCTTCTGCTACAAAGCCCTAAAAGGTTGCAGCCAGAATAGTATGCAGGTCTGGCTGCCACACAAAAAGAGTTGCTATATATGCCAAAAAGGAGATTATACTGGTGTATAACATGCAGCAGAGAAGTACTGAGATAGCAAGGACTGTAGACATGCCTCTGTGATATAAAGGAAAACTTGATTGGTTTGCATTGTGTATACTGAAAAAGAAAGAACAAACATCTCAGTTTTACTCTTTCATTCTTTTTTAATTTCCCAAAGTCTTTTGGGTTTCTAATACCATGATGAAAATGGACCCATCTCCTGTGTCAAGGTATAATTAAAGTTCATGAATTCAGTCTTTGATGTTAGCCAGAAGTGCTCTTCGCAGCACCCGCAATGTGCCCAGTAATGACTCCTCCTACAATTTGTATGGAGTTATCAGTAACCTATTTAAGTAAGATTGTAAATTATTTTTTATAAGACCCCGTTGCTCCTACTACTACTGGAACTGTCTGGGTGTCTTTCTTCCACCTTGCCCTAATTTCTGCCTGCAAATCCTGGTATTTTGACTTCGTGTCTCTCTGTACACAACACACTTTAGTCACTGGGTGTAGCAATTTCAAAAATCAATGCTACTTTTGTCTTATTTTTTCATGGACTACTACATCTGGTTTTCTTACATCTATTTTTTTGAACTATTCATAATGGATGATCCTATGTGATATAAAATTCATCATTTTCTATGATGATTTGTGGCTCATGTTTCCAGTGTTTTTCAGCTACTTCAATATTATAATGTTTGCACAATCCTTGATGCAACAGTCTTGCTACGTTATTATGCCTTTCAGTACACAGTCCTTCTGCCAATAGTATATCACAGCCAGCAACAAGATGTGCAACTGTTTCCAATTTGGTTTTACAAAACCTACATTTATCTGTTTCTCCCACATGTTCAATGGACTTTGTAAACCAACATGTACTTAGTCCACTATCTTGAGACGCCAATATTAACCTTTCATCTTTTGGTTTAAATTCACCATTCCTGCACAATTTCATATACTTGCAACTGTATGCATTTTCCACATTTCTTGCATTCTCATCTGATCCTTCACCTTATAGTCTTTCTTTTTGGCACATTCATTTGCTACCTGATTTTTATCTACTTCTGGTTTGATTTCCATTCCTGCTTGATGCTGATATGCTTCTGCTAAACTAAGCAGGGAATTCATCTTAGACTTGTTCTCCTCATGTTTCAAAACTTTCACTACATTTGGGTCTTGTGAGGTCAGCAGATATGTATGCAGTCCCACTATCACAGATCTATACATGTAATCAATTGCAAGGAGGCTCGTACCTCCTTCAGAAATTGGAATATATAGACTTTGTATGCACTGATTTTTATAAATCCTTTGATGAGCATGAATCAGCCTTCTTCTTTTCCTGTCCAAACTATCCAACACCATTTGGGGCCAATCAATCACTCCAAAACTGTAAGTTAGAACAGGAACGTCAAATTGGTTTATAGCTTGGACTTTGTTCCTGGATTTCAGTGCTGTTTTTAATATTAATTCAAGCCTTCTAAAATATTCCTTACTGAGTTTTATTTACATTTGTTCATGCTTTATTGTTGTTCCTTCATCACTTCCCAAATATTTATACACTCCCTCTTGCTCAAGTTCTTTTATATCACATTCCTGTCCCAAACTGATGTTTTCTTGGTGCTGCAGCTTTCCTACTTTAAAGGTTGCTTTTGCACATTTATCAAGACCAAATTACATTCTTATATCATCTGAAAAAGTTTTGATCACGTGCAGTTGTATTTTCAGTTCCTCATCTGATGAACTATGCAGTTTTAAATCCTCTACAAAAAGAAGATGAGAAGTCTTTACACTTTGTTGTTTTCTGGGAACCAAATTATAGCCATGACCTAATCTGATAAGTAGACAATTTAATGGATTAAGGGCAAGACAAAAAAAGCAGCGGTGAAAGTCATCCTGGAATATCCCCCTTTGAATTTTTATCCCTGGAACAGTAATTTGTCCTTTATCATGGCTTAATTGCAGAGTGGTTTGCCACTGTTTCATCATCGCTGTAATGTAATTGATCAGTGTGAAGTGTATCTTATACATTTTTAAGCACTGTTTTATACATGAATGTGGGATACTGTCAAGTGCTTTTTTATAGTGTATCCACTGTGAATGAAACACCCTAGTTAGGGGTAGCAGGTGGTTAGTAATTTACTCAAGCTCAAAACCTGTACCTTAGTTACAGAAAACAAAAGCATGAATCCTCTACCCCAACTACCATGCTGCATTTTTCAAAGAACTGACTTTCAGGTTAATTTTCAGTTCAAGGAACCGAGTTTGAGTGAATCTATATTATATTACTGAAGAGGCATTACAGTGAATGCCTCTTTATCGACACTAAAAGAGCGAACCATGGATTACGAGAATGGTCGTAGCTTGGCTGGGGAGGGGGGTAGCAGTTTGAGAGCTGTGAGTACAAATTTGAAAATCCTAGCTACACCCCTGTATTGAAGGGTAAAACTTCGAGTTCTGATTTATACAAAATGGCTACTCCTCCACCCTTTTTGGTTTTGTGGTCACATTTCAGGATGTTATATCCAGAAGGGGTAATTTCCTGGTCCTGAGTTGAGGGCTTTAGCCATGTTTCTGTAATACAGAGAATATTGAATTTGTGCACTTCTAAGTGTGTGAAGTTGGGTAATTTTGTTGATAATGCTACGGATGTTAAGGTGAGCTATCAGGAGGGAGTTAGAAGGTCTTTTTGGGGTAGTAGTTTCATGTGAAATTAGGTTATGTGGGTTATTGGGAATTCCTGTTTGGGGGCCAGGGTTAGGATGAATATCACCATCTAATAGGGGATGCTGCTGAGGTTTTAGTATTACTTGTAGGAGTTTGTAGTAGTTAATTAGGGTGTTCTTGTCATGAAAGTAAGTAATATGGGTAGGTCTATGGTACTTTGGAAGTATATAGATGGAAGTGGAGGTTATGTTACTGTGGCTTAGGGAGTTTCCATGAGTAATTGGTAGGGTTTGCTGGTAGGTGTGATGATGTTCAGGCAGAGAAAAGTGTTATAAGAAGGTTAGTGTGTAAGGTAGAGTTAGAGATGCTAGAGTAGTAGTTAAGAGTAGTAGGTGTGTGTGTATAGAATTATGTGTTGAGGCCATTAGGATGTGTAGGTTGAAAGGTAGGGTAGGTAGAGGGAAGGACTTTAGTAAATGCTAAAGTGATGGTAGAAGAAGGAGGGATGAGCTGTAAGATGTAGAGAAAGTTAAGTGATGTTGAATTATATGGAAAATGCAGGTGGCAGTAGAAAAGAAAGTTGTAAAATGTTAGATATACAGGATGAAGTATTGTGGAGATGTTAGGGAAAGGGCATAAAAGGTGATGTGTAATTTAAGGACTTAACAAGGTTGGGGTGGGGTTAAGTTGGAGTTGTCAGTGATTGAGTGATGAGGGGAAGGGGTGTGGCTGGAGAAGTATAAGTTCAACAGCACTGGGGGTGGGTGAGAATTGGGGGTAGGGTAGGGGAGTGGAGTGAGCCTGCAGGGTGAATGGAGCGGGGTCATAAAGCGAAGCAAAGACACAGAATGAGATGGAAGATGATTGGGGATTGGGGAAGGGAAACTTTGGTAAGCTCTATACCTACGTAGACAGATTCAAGCAATGCAGGGTTATATCCAGGTTTAGTGCATTAGTGATTTTGCTTCTGATGACATAGTTATTCAGAAATTATTCCAGCAAAGTGTTATAATGACTGCAGAAGCAAGATCTGTTGTATCTTTCTTTTAGTTGGCAAGCTGAGGTTTTGTTGTTATCCTTTGTTGCATTATCTTTTCAATATTTAACCTTGTTTGCATTAGTGTCGCCAAGCATCATGTAGTTTTTGAATTTGGCAATGTGAGAATTAGTTTCTTATATTTCATATTGTCGTTTATCTGGGGAAGAAATGATACAGTACAGGTGGATGTAGAAACACATGGCATGCAAATCTGTGAGTTTGATCACTGGGGTCTAAGTAGTAATCCATTAGGAATTAGTGACACTTAGAATTATGCTAGAAGTAACAGCCAAAGCATTTATTCCCTTCTGCAAAATTAATGTCACTCCACATTTCTGTCCATCTCAATGGCATTAGGATAAAAAGCTCTGACTACACCACAGGTGACCACAGCTCAGTGAGCAGTCAGTTGCCTTTAGGATCTGGCCAGAAAGGATGCAAGTGAGGGATCATTGATGGCTTATCCATCATAGAGTGTAAAGAAGTAGCTATGAGTCACTAACATGGGTAATACCTAGAAGGACCACTAGGTGTTCATCTAGTGAGGCATAATGAGTCTGCTGAGGGGAAATGAGCATTTGAGGGCATACTTCCCCATGGGAGACATCATTTTTAGGCTTGAAGGAGCCAACAAATGGGGGGGATGGCTCCCAAAAAGACAGGGTAGGTCACCCCTCTACACCATACCCCCTCCCTCCCTCCACACAAGGACGAGCAAGCATTTCCATTCCAACAGATGGTCCATAGGGCTTTCATCCAACCTAGTAATACCCAGCTCCCATTCCGCTGGTATGAATGGGTTAACAGGGTGAAGGCAGGGGAGCAATTAAGCTAGTTTTTTTGGGGGGAACATAAATAAATAATAAAAAAAAAATATGACTCTACAGTTATTCCTATATCATGGTATTCACTGTCCTGATATCCTGAAACCGAAGAAGAAAAACAAGGATGCAGAAAGTTGGGCATCAATCAGATCTCCCATATACTGGACAGAGAATTCAATCCAGTCACCTACTCTTAAATGCTTCTTGTAAAGGAGCCTAATTTATTGTGGGTCTTAATGTTTATTTTGAGTAGTTTTGGTAACAGTATGCAGACTGTGGCTAGATTCCTATTTGGGGCCAGAACCCTTGAGTAGTAATGGCAGTAGTTTAGAGCAACCAGCAGTGATATCAGTGAAACACTTTACATTTTTGTACTAAAAGGATACAGTGTAGAAAAGTGAGCTTCTCACACTCATGAACTACAGCATGCATATGTGGGAAGGTGAGGGTAGAAAGCTTTTTGGCCTGAGATCAACATAGTCAGCAGTCATTTCTGGTGATTTGAGTATGTATAGTTCATAAATATATAACAGGAATGCTGAGGTCTGCTAAGGATATCATCTGCTCTAACAACAAGCCAGTGCAAACTAATTGCTGTGTGCTGCATAACATTATCAAGACACATCAAGCTAGATATGGGATCATAGTACCAAAGCTGATTCGCAGGAGGCATTGAGTTGGTGATATGGGGATCAATGAATAAAAGAGTAATCTGCCCCAGCGGTTTGCTTTATTCTGTGTTATATATGCTACTGAAAAGCATGAAGGGGTGCAACTCTGCTTAGAGGTGCTTGGCAGATGTGTGATAATCCTAAAATGACTGCTGCTCAGTGCATTGATTACTGCAGTGTGGGGCAAACTAAATGATTAATTGTGCAGTACATGACTAGTATCATGACTGCACTGCAGTCTACAGTAAGGACAATAGGCTTCCTAGCCTTAGGTCCAATATGGAAGCTTAAGTATGTGGAGCCATTGGTCACTTTTTCTTGTAAGTACAAGCCAGGAATTACCTCTTAACCAAGCATGTTGTCCTATTTTGGGTAAGCAGCTCAGACGCAAATACCCTAACATGTTCCACCCTTTTGTGCATTCTTGATTAATTTATAACAAACTGAATAGTATATCCAGGCAAAATGTGTGTGTGTGTTCTTGTAGGATTGATTAGTTGTGATTCAGCAATTCAGCTTCAATTCTTAGGCAGTTAAATTATGTGTGCCTCAAGGCAACAAATATAGTTTGAGTAGGTAATTAATTTTATTCCGCCAGGATTGATTTCTTCAGCTGAAATAAGCACATTTACTTGGCTGATAGTAAATAGAGCTGGATAGCCTCAAGACATGTAATGAATTTGCTACACTAAATTCCTTGTGCTTTTTGTATGAATAGAGCTACTACTCAGTTCTGTGTGTTAATTTCATAAGTGTGTATGATACTGCATCACATTTATCTATTACATTTAAGTAATTGAGTAAATGCACTACACACAAGTCCCGTTATACTCACCGCCTTGGCCGCAATGCCAGTGTATTGGCACAAAATGTACAGAGGAAAAACGGAGTAAAATAAGAGTGCAGTCATTCAACAGTGGTCATAAAAGTGATTTGGTCACATTATTTAATGATGATGTGATAGCCTGACCCCATGTAAAAATGGGGAATGAGACTGATGACAGCAGCAACAGATTTAGCCAAACACAGGTAAGATATCTTATGTAGGTTTCAGCAGTATCCCTTAGTGAGGTTAAAGTTTAAACACTGCAAAAAGAATGGTTTTACTATAATAACAGTATAAGCTGCAGATCAGAAGGTGGCACTGGTGCACATGATCTAGGGCGTGCTTCTCAAATGATGAAACTAATCTCCCTGAGGAAGTCTGAGCCTGTTTTGTGACACAATTGCAGACTGAAAAATGTTGTGTATAAAAAATATAAACTATTCAGTATTGCTTTTTATGTGGAATTAGGTTAAATGCAAACAATAAGTAAATAAATAATGAACCTGCCTCTCTGACTGCCAATCGATAACAAAAGAATAAAATACCAAACCAAATCATGGTCACTTCAAGTGTGTGTGTGTGTGTGTGTGTGTGTGTGTGTGTGTGTGTGTGTATGTGTGTGTGTGTGTGTGTGTGTGTGTGTGTGTGTGTGTGTGTGTTTGAGACCTCACTCACATTTGTGTTTGTGTATATATGCTGCCTTGGATGGTGAAGGGGAAAACAACTTTGGTACTGTGATGCACATTTATCGATGCATTTTTTCATGGGAAGGCCCATAGCACTTTCTTGACTTTTACTGGTGGCTCCAGACCTTTTCTATAACCTAAGGGAGACTCAGTATGAGCATTTGAGTGCCTGTGGTCTAGATAGTGTGGATGTATTTCATGACCACAGTACAAAGTCAAAAGCTTGAATATTATACATTAAGTCCTACTTTCATTTGCAAAAAGGAAGGGAAGACTGCACAGCAGAGAATGCCTACCAGTTCTTTTTTTGTCTGCATGCTACTATTAATCATTTAATTTAATTTAATTCTCATTAGGGTAAGTCAATTAACCTTTCCTGAGGACCTATTAAGTCATAAGCAAGCTTGTAATGAAAGGGTAAATGAAACATACACATCATACCTCTCAACCTCTTAGATCAAGAAATCTGGGCAAATCTATGAATAAAAGTGGGACAAAGGCCCAAAAATAGGGACAGTTTTTAAATAGTGTTCTTACAAACTTAGAAAGTTAATAGAATAAAAGGTTTTGCATTAGCATGAGTTTCCCTGATGGGTATGAAGTCTGAAACTAAAATGCCTGTCATTATTTCCTAACTTTAATCTTTAATGATTTGTCATCAGTTTGTCAGAAAACCACAATTTTATGAAAAACAGACCAAAATATGAAGCAAAAATCTGTACAGTTGAGTGGTATGAATATGCATATTGCAATTTAAATTGTGACAAGTAACAACAATTGTTAAGTGTGTGTCTGGGTGGAAATCTGAATTAATGCCGTGCATATGTGTGTATTGTATTTCAGACATGGGTAAGAGACATGGCAAGAGCTGCATGGACTGGCTATTTTTTTTTTTTTTTTTTGGGAGGGGGTTCTCCATTGTTGTGTAAGTACGTTGTGGTAGGCACTGCAGATGTCAATGTGTATGCTGGGGCACAGTTTCAGCAGGTGATGCAGCAATGTACTGTGGTCCGGCGGAATTGTAGAGGGTATCCATATGGTATATATGCACTTGGTCGTATATGTCCCCTTCCACAGGGGGGGGTGTCATTTTCTGTGAAGGTCACAGGCATGATTCATACCACAATTAGAGGATGGACTACTCTGCGAGTGTGAACAGTGGCTCATGCTACAAGTGAGGGGGTGCTGTCTCCTTATGAAAAAATCTGCATGTATGGCCATATCTCCCCATAGTGCCATTGGCACTGGATGGTGGTATAGAGGTGGAGCACTGCAGTTTCAGATCATTCTAGCCCCACAGCAGGATCCCCACATGAGGCAGAAGTGGATGATATCCTGGGTCTGGGTGGTGTGTTGCACAGGAATAGAAGCTATATGTATACAGTAGGATGGGGAAGTGGCTATCACATCGCTAGTATTTACCACTGGCATTGTGACCCCTGACAGTGCCTCACTTTGTTAGTTATCATTACCAGAGATTCCGAGCATTAGGCAGGGCAATATCCAAATGCGAAAACGCCAAACTAAATCAACCCTGGTTCACCAGTACCTGCAGTCTAGTGAATATACCACTCTTAATAGAGTGATACAGGAAAATAATTGGCAAAATACCTTGGTGCAGGTAGCCAACTGATGCTCCTGTAAGAGAAAAGAAGTCACAGTTGTACATTATATCATCTCAGAGTGCACAACTATTACAGATAGTAATCCATGTTCAAACATACTCTCCTGGGGCATTACCAATGGGTATGGAAGGTGCCCTATTTACTTCCTACAGATGTCTGTCACTCCACTGTGAATATCAGAACTGTGTAGATTCCCCAAGCAGAGATGCCAGTAACTACTCTGTTTCTGTCAAAGGTGGTTCAGTCAGGGGACATCCCAATGGCCTTCTGCTCCTGTGCCAGGTCGGCTGCCCTAAATCTTGTTGAACTGGTCACATCAGACATCCTTCTTGTGACTGGTAAATCTGATTTTGGTCATCAGTATTGTTAATATCATATAGAACTTCCCACCAGCCATGCCCAGTCAGATCATTCATGATGGAGCATCCACTAACCATGCTAAGGGGGATGTGTAGTATGAGCTCATTCTCTGCATGGGAGGATGTGCTGTTCCTGTGCTTCTCACATTTGGGCATGACAGCCTGAAATTGCACAGAAACAAGCTAGTGAGATGTGGTAAGGTCGCACACAACATATCTCTACATAGCTACACCATCAATAGGGCGGACATGATAAAACCCATTTGCCCTTGAAAAATGTAAAAAGGGCTAATCACATGTACATCTGTAGTCTCTATAGAGGTTTGATGCGTGCAATCCAAATTCCCACACAAGTAGGTCTTTTATTACTCCATTCAGATGTGATGTTAACAGATATGTAGAAGCTGTAAAAAGGAATTGGTGTCTGGTGTTTAATGGAGAAATAAGAAATATTTTGGGTGACCATCTGACTATAGTGTTTAGTAGGGAAGGAATTTGAAGAATATATTGGAAAGTAAAATACCTACTTAGATTGGTCAAGGTGTTTGCATGTGGACACTACAAACAATGTAGGTTTATACATGAAGGACCATATATACTTGTAAAGGGATATGATTGGACCCTTGCATCTCCCAGGAGGTGTAGTTGTGACATCACAGGATTAGTTTATCTTGCAAGTTACATGGCATGTGAGGCATTCTAAGTGGGCAAAACCAATAGAAATTTACAAGATATTATTTGAGAACATGTTTATGATATAAAAAATAATAAGTCCTCGAATGTCTTGAATAGAGATCAAAGCTGTTGCATTGCTTTTAAGAAGTTTTTTTTTTTTTTGCAATTGATAGAGTAGTGAAGATGGACACATGGAGTGATTTTGAGATGTTATTAGAACACAAGGAATTGATTTGGCAGTTGAAATTGAATGCCACCCCCCTCAGTTCTTAATAATAATGTTTCAATTGCGAGTGTGTTGAAATTAAAAGCAAATGTTTTATAAATTAAGTACGCAGTTTTTATTATTTATTTTTTTATTTTCTGATGTGATAATATTCACAAATTTGTAATTTTTGATAGTGAGATTAAGAAATCTCAGAGGATCACTTTTATTGCTGGGACAATTATTAGATTACATGCATGCTATGATAATCATTATTATATTTTTTACTTGTATATTTTGTACCTTTGTGATTATATACTTTTTTCATATCATCACATAGTTTTTATTGTTATGGTGCTTTTAAAATTAGGTCAATGGTTATATACATATATACTTTTGAAAAAAATCAGATTAGAGAATAATGACTGATTAATTTTCAAGAGAAGGTATTAGTGATTGGTTACGAGGTATATTTAAATAGATGTATGTTTTACTTTACATTAAATCTGGTGATGTCCAAGTAATTAGGACAAAAGTGCTGAGTTAATGCTATTTGCTGGTTTTTGGTGAATTAAAGGAGTGTGAGACTACTCTGATGGGTGCTTTTATGTATTTTTATGTGGGGGTAATATGCTGCATTTGAAAAGCCAGTAGATGCTCTAAAGAGCGAAACAGTTAACAGTTATAGGCCCCTTGGTGCTTGTACACTCTTTTAATGCCATTGTTCACAACTTAACACAATCATACCAGCACATGTCATGTGTAATGGGCTATTCAGTGGTGACTCTGGGACAGGTCAAGCTAACTAGCTGCCCAGGTTTGTGTCAGGTGATAGCATCATCAATATATGTAATCATGAGAGAGCTACCCTAGTTTTCTGATGAATGTCCATGGCCCCCAAGAATCTGATGGTAGTAGGACTCCCAGTAGTACTTTAAAGAAAGTAAAATCTTTCTTTTTCTGTTTTGTTTGGACACCCCCCCCCCACAAAAGCACCTGACTGAGGAATTCTATGAGGGTCTCCAGTTTAAAATGAATGTCTTTCTGATTCCATTAATATGCAGCTCACTGGTGAGCAGTACAAGCACTACTTTATTAGCCTGAGGAGGTGCCATTCTGACCTTCTGTGTCATTGGAAAGATCCGGTCAAAGCAAGGGTCCCAGAGATGTAAGTATGGATGTCTCTTTTAGCTATGTGTGATATTAGTGTAAATTTAATTGATGACTGCTGTGTTTATTTTTATTGTTTGCAGCTCAGTCAGAGATTATGGATACCTTCCTCCTGTTTCAGAGGTGAAAGGAGTGGATATCCACATGAATGAGCTGGCATAATTTCTTCTCCCTTTATGTAATAATTTGTTATATTACTGGAACTTAGCTGTGATGACTGCCAGAGTTTGACTGATATTCTGGAAAAGTGTTGCATTACATTGTTAGAGGTACGCAGCTTGTTTATTACTGCTGACATAGTTTGATTTTGTTATAGTATTGAACCATAGGTTTGACACATCATACTTTCTATTCATCTCAGTCTCATTTCATTGACCATTATGGCAATCCCACTCTCACATGATTACATACTGCTTTGTGCACCCATATGTAGAATACATATGTTCATAGTATACATGCTGTAGTTATTCATAGTGATAAGACAAACTCTTTCTTTCTGCAGTGCATGTTTCTCAGATGCAGACATGCAGAGTGGTTATTACATCCGAAGTGTGCATACTGTCTAACTCACTGTATACATTGATGACAGTGCGAGTGAGGGAGGTTAGTGTGAGTCATGGGTGTGTGTGTGTGTGTGTGTGTGTGTGTGTGTGTGTGTGTGTGTGTGTGTGTGTGTGTGTGTGTGTGTTTGTGTGTGTGTGTGTGTGTGTATATACATGTTTAAGTGGGTGTCCTGCAGTCTGTAATCTGGGGTATTATAGGGAGCTGAGGGAATAGTTTAGGGTGTGGCTTGTGTTGGGTGATGGGGGTGAGCCCATTGGGGATATATAGCTCATGCTTCACTCCATCATATGTTCCTACTGGCTATACTTTCACCTGGCATAAACCAGTTTGTCTTGCTATAGACATAATATATGGTCTACTGCTTAAAAATTACCTTATAGTCTTTAAAAGACACCTGGTGATATCTTTGGCTGTTGAAGACTATTGCTTCTAGGTCCATAGCACAGCACAGTGCTATCAAAGGAATGTTGGGGTGCACAGGTGTTACCACCATGTAAAGTCACACTACTTTCCTCTCAGCATGTTCTTTCCAGAAGGTCTACAGAGCCAATTTCCTACAAAACATTCATGATGTCTGGCATCCAGCAGTTGCATTCTGCCACTGTAGCCTCCACACCATCCCACTCAGGCAAGGCAATGAGGTCAAAGTCATTGCATACCCAACTGGATTTCCTACCATAGAGATTAGGGGCAATGTACCTAGGCAGAACTATCAGATGTGGCCTAGTAGCCTATCTAGTGCATCTGTAGTGCATCATAGGTAATACTCAAATCTGAAAGAACTGATACTAATGTACCACATTAAATGTGCATCTATACACAGCTGTACATCAACACACATAACCATAAAGCACAACAACACAGAAATCATAGCAAGCAGCAAAAAAATAGTAAATATGTGCTACATACATACCACCATCTCTCAAAGTATATATTATAAAAGGCACTTAAACTTCACTCATAACTACAGCTACAATACAATAGATATATGTATACTTATAGATTTATATCATACTATTGAGTTTCAGAAACTCAAAATTCATATGGTCAAGACCATGATCAAGTTATCCCATTTTTAAACCTAACAACTATCAACAACATAAAAAATGCTAACATTCTGGCCAAGGTTTAAACATGCAAAACAATACATATAAACACAAGTCACACAAGTCACTCACACCATGGCTACATCAACATGTCTGTCTAAACCTCAATTGGGTTAAACATTGCTCATTTACTTAGCATATGTAAGCTCCAATAGCCTTCAAACTGCTTATTAATCCTCATCTTTGTGCTGTAGCAGATAAATGACAATGTCCAGCACTCTTTAGCTTAATTCTGGTATTTAAACTCTGCCTCATTCACAAGCTGTTTTACCGCACCACCACCTGTTTGTATGTCAAAACATTTAGCAAAACAGCTTTGAATGTTCTTAACCCTTTCTTTGCAACTCTCCAAATGAAATAATGAGACTGCTGTTGCTATCTTCTCTTTTTGACTCCAGACTCCGGAGTACTAACAAATGATAAGCACAGTAGTCATCAATAACAGATCAAGCAATTCATCCGAAACTGTTATAGCTTGGTTTAGTGAGTCAGTTCTAGGGAGAATCATCAGACTGATACGCACAACACTGCATACACCCTGGACACTGATTACAACCAATAATACACTCTCAGTTGTTCATGAGCAGTCATAGTTCCCCATCAGTGACATTAAACTTCACAGTTTGCTCACTTTTCCCTCATCACCAATAAACTGTACATTCTTACTAGCTGTTTCTCTGCTACTTTTTTGTCAGAACCCCTGCACTCCACTATGTGCTATGCTTCTTTCTCAGTATGTACTCCTTTGTATTGCATTGTGTCCTCATCACACCTGCACTCTGCTGTGTGCTATGGCTTCTCTCTCAGTATATACTCCTTTGTACCGCACTGTGTCCTCATCACACCTGCACTTAGCTATGTGCTATGGCTTCTCTTTCAGTATATATTCCTTTGTACCGCACTGTGTCCTCATCACACCTGCACTCTGATGTGTGCTATGGCTTCTCTCTCAGTATATACTCCTTTGTACCACACTGTGTCCTCATCACACCTGCACTCTGATGTGTGCTATGGCTTCTCTCTCAGTATATACTCCTTTGTACCACACTGTGTCCTCATCACACCTGCACTCTGATGTGTGCTATGGCTTCTCTCTCAGTATATACTCCTTTGTACCACACTGTGTCCTCATCACACCTGCACTCTGATGTGTGCTATGGCTTCTCTCTCAGTATATACTCCTTTGTACCACACTGTGTCCTCATCACACCTGCACTCTGCTATGTGCTATGGCTTCTCTCTCAGTATGTACTCCTTTGTACTGCACTGTGTCCTCATCACACTCTTTATACAACTCTTAATTTTCACTTTTTCCTCTCACATACTGTATCTCATTTTCCACATACAATAACCCCGAACTTCATGATCTGTAAAACATAATCATTTTTAACTTCTATATTAATTATATAGACCTCTCTTGCTTCCCATCTAAAATACAATTTGTGTATCACATAGCTATTTTACATTTCTTATGTGTCAATCTAACTATCCAGATGGCGGAATACAGATCTCCATCATGCCTTTATATGCTTCTTACAATCTGTAACTCCTGCTTTTCCTTACAATGATATTTTAAGTCAGCTCCTTTCTTCCTTTTACTTATTTTCTTTTGATTCCAAGTTCAGTCACAATGGATCATAGGATCATATGAGAATACTAGGCTAACAGCCCTAAAGGGCATCTTTAGCCAAGCTATGCTTCCCAGAAATATTAGAAAAGTACAGGTCTCTTAGGTTTTGTGGATGGGGTATATAAACTTAGGCATGAGGGGGCACATATTTACAAGCTTCCCTTTTCTAATAGAGACACAGGTGCTAGAGCCAAAGTAACTTTAAAATTCCCCATCCACTGACCCATGTTTCATTTGAGCAAGTGCTGCGATGAGCTTTTATTCATATGGATAGGAAGCCTTTTCCAGAAAAAGAGTATCCTCTGAGACACATACCTGTTCCTCCAGCAGGTCCTATTTATGTTGCAGTTGAGGCTTAGGTCCCTGGATCAGGTGTTTTTGATGGTATTTATTTTTTTGGATGTGCAATAGGTGCATTAAATCTATATCGGTAGATTCTAATAAGTCAAATTATTTCATGAAACCCGGGATGTTATTGGGGCCCATCACTGCAATTGTTTTGTCCTTGGAGAATCCTTTAAGGACATGTACCCTGGTGATAGTTGGACAAGATATGGTTGTATGTACTTCCTGAGGGTATGTCGGGGTGAGGATAAAAATGGAGAAAAATTTGACGGCCAGTAAATTTGATATATCTTCTGGCTAAGTACATGTGGCTTCATTTACAATTAATCCAGCAGATTATTTTGTATTGCTTTTGATACTGCAGTCAGATATAAAGAAAGCTTTTGAATGTCTTTGGCCGGGAAGGGTATTTTTACCTCAAATTTGGCTCTGATATTCATGATAATCCCATGAGTTCCTTGTTTAGATTGATGAAGGAGTTTCAACCTTGCATGTCATTGCACCTTGTAAATTTTTTTTTTTTTTGAGTTGCTTCTGTCCTAGTTATTGAGGGTCACAATATTATTTATACAGCTGTTAATGTGATTACACAGAGTTTCCATGAACAATATCATAGAGGCAGTGGTATTCTCAGGGTTTGGTGAGGCTTGAGATTTTGTTAAGGTGTCACTTAATAGTCTGAAGTTTGCCCTACAATAACTCCTAAAATGTCCAGGGTTAGCTGGAATTTTGGGTTTTATTTTCATTTCAAAGGAGACGAACTTATGGTCAAACATAACCAGTGGGGATAATACACTAGGGAGGGTGCAACATTCTCCATATTTGTGAGGACCAGTTCAAGGATGTTTGCTACTCTAGTAGGTGTATGGAGTAGCTGGGCCAGTGTATTTGTGTTTATAACATCCAGGACTCTCTGGACATGCACATTAGGGGAAATATATGATTCCCAAAATATCGTGGGATAAATAAAGTCACCCATGAATATGTTGTTGGATTGAATGTGGAGTGTTTCTAGGCTGATAAATATTGTACCCCCATTCAAATGATACCAAAAAAACTAAGCCAATTGTTAGTCAATTATCTTCTGTTTATATTGTGGCATCATACCTGCAGAAAGTAGAATGCTAGGCTTATAGTGGCCTGGGGCATGTAGTTCCAAGACCGTCATCATGTCTCTTTTCATATAGTCCAGGGAGGCATGTCTTAGGCCATTTACATCCACATGGACTGGTACTTATGGTCAAATGACCTGAGTGCGTGCATGATCTGTCAGATTCCAGCCCCTGAGTACCAACTCACAGTGACTCTCCTACTCAACCTGGTGAGGGACTTCATTGTGTCTGACAATGAATACCCTATGACAAATATGTTGGGATGTGGCTTGGTTGCCGTATGGGCTTAGAAATATTGAACTATCTTGAGATGTGGCTGTATGTGTGTTGTGGATGTTGTTTTGGTACAGTTCTTTTGAGGTTGTTGAGAGTGTATTTACTGTGATAGCAAAGTTGGACAGGCCTTTGGAGTTTCAAAAGATTATATTTAAGGGCCTCAGCATATCATATGGTCTTGTCTAGTTACAAAGTGCATGTGGTGAATGTAGTGTGTGTACTTCTAACAACCTTTTGGTATTATAAGTGTTTGCATGTGAGAGCCTTGCCTCTAGTGACTTTGTATAACCATGCCTCTCGCATACCATAGCAGTTTGTTTATAAATTAGGTGGTTTCCAGTAAACATGAGACAATTGCTATATGGCCTCAGGACATTATATCCACCAAACTGGCTGTGTCGATAGAAGGAAGGTGCATATCCATTGCTCCAGATCCTAATTTCCTGATCACTAGGGTATGGTACATGAGTGGTCTATAGTTGGCTAGCTTGGGTTCTGTCAAGACTGTCTAAGACTAAACTTGTTGGGTGGTGGTCTCACAAAGTAGCTGCTATATGCGCAACTAAGATATAGTGAAATTTTACAGGGAAATTTTCATTTATATGTGCTTTCTTCTATACAGTGCAATATTAGCTGCCACTGTGCTTTGAACAGTGTCTCAGAAATGTGACAACTTTATATAGATGACTAAGCAAATAAGCAAAGAAAATGGCTCCCTGGCCAATCATGAGATTACATTTAGGATCCTCTGAAGAGATTACCAGCTCAGAATGATATCAGAGTACTTACTCTCTACTGCCACCAAATGACAGTCCAAACCCTTCTTCATATAAAACAACAGGAGAAGTAGAGACCCCCCCCCCACACAAAAAAAAAAAAACAGTATTAGTCATCTAAACAAATGCAGGGAGTGCCCACAAAGTATAGAAACGAGCAAGCAAGGCACTTTAAGTTGATTTAAAAGGCAAATACATTGTAAATAATGCAAAAATATAGTATGCAGACACTGTTGAGGACAAAGACATTTTTAAAAATGATTTAAAGGGCAAGGGCACAGAAAATAATGCAAAAATATAACATCAGCACAACTAGAAATAAGCAGGTAAATGTATTTATCTGCAAAGATGCAAAGAATTGCAGGAAAACTCTCAGAAATCTCAACCATGTAAGCAAAAAGTTTGGAGGCTCTCAGAAAATTAACCTGGCACAGAAAGTGATTTTAAAATAAAATTTGTACTAGAGAAGACAAAACATCAAATAAACATTCAGTCCTGGACTGGATCCTTACAAACAGGTCAAATTTATCCCTACACACTGGTTGTCTCCCAGACAGCCTCAGTGACCATATTCCAACTTACCTTTTCCAACACTGAATAAATCCACATAAACTTACCACCTACCACCAAATCTGAGATAAGAAAAAATGTATCCCCCAAGACCTCATAACTAGTTTTAAAAAATGCAACTGGGCACCACTCAAAGATCTCCCTTTAGTTACTGCAGTTCAGTACTTTAATTCAGCCTTCCTCAATATCCTAAACATTTTGCCCCCCCCCCCCAGAACAATAAGGATAAAATCCAATGATCCCCCCTGGCTAAGCAAAGGAACAAGATCTCTGCTAAAAACTAAAGATTAGGCCTGGGAGAAATGTCTCAATGACAAAACTGCAACTAACAAACAAACATATTGATAACTACAACATAAAGCTAAAAACATATTACACAGGACAAAATAAATTACTATAGCAGTGTCCAATCAAAAAAAAAAAAAAAAAAAAACAAAGAAACGCACAAAAATTCTGGGCTGCCATCAAAAAAATCCTAAAGCCAGTACAAACTAGTACTCCCTCCCCAACACTCACATATACTAAAGATAACATAGCCTCACAATTTAACAGATACTTCACTGAATCAATACTAGCCCTTACAAACAATAATTGTTCTTCAGCAACAACAAGAACTGTTCTTGTTGTCGCTGAATCGATTTTTTTCTCTTGTTGTTTTTTAATAATTGTTCTTCCCCTACCCAGACTCACATAGTAGCCACACTACATCTCAATAACTTCTCTTTCCAACCTGTCCCAATAAATACCATAGCTAAATATCTACCTGCCGAATATATAAAAATCACTGCAGAAGCAATATCTTAGCCAGTATCCATATTAATAAAATGATCCATTTCAGAACAAGTCCATAAAATATGGAAAGTATCACATACCATCCCACTACATAAAGATGAAAACTTGACAGAATTGTCAGATTACTGGCCAGTAGCTATACTATCATCATTATCAGAAATACTTGAGAGGTGCATCCATTTACAAATCTTGAACTATATAATAACCAGCAATCTTCAACACTCAGCATGGTTTCTGTCTTAATCATAGCACTACCACCACCCCTGTTAACTTTACTAACATTAGTAACCACCATCGCAATGATGGAAATTTAGTTTCCTCCATCTTTCTTGATCTGTCCAAAGCTTTTGATAGTGTCTCCCATTCTAAACTCTTAACAACACTCTCAGAACTTAAACTTAGCCATTCTGTACTTACTTAGTTCCAGCTATATCTAACTAGATGCCAGCAAGCTGTAAAATGGCAACAAAATCTCTCTTCATTAGTTCCACAGGGATCTGTTCTGTGTCTCTCATTTTTATTATCTTTACTAACAATCTTCATACTGCCACTGCACTTGCCTCTGTAGTTCAATATGTGGATGATTCCACCCTGATTTGTGCTGTCCCAACACTACAAAAACTACACAAACCCAGCAGTCATTTAATGCTGTGGAATATTGGCTAAACAATGCACAACTTATACTTAACCCTACCAAAAATAAAAAATATACTCTTCTATCCAGCTGGAACTGCAGACCCCACACCCACCATTCAATATCTCATCATTAAATGATACAATTATTTTTCCAGTTTCCCAAACAAAATTACTTGGAGTGGTCATTGACCATAATATAAAATTTGACATCACATATCACAGATCATAAAAAAGATCACAAAAAGTAGGAACCCTGTACAGAAATTGACACTTTCTAAATAAATCTTCAAAGGCCACCATAGCAAGAACACATCTCTATGCTACTATACACCTCACAGATTCTTACAAACATTAAGAAATCTGACCTAGCAAAACTCAAAACTTGCTATAATTGCAATATTTACCACAGAAACAAATTTCAGATCCCATCATTGCTTGGATTTAAAACAACTATCCTGGCTACAACTACTAAATTTACTTGCTTATAATCAACTCACCTCCACCCATCAAATACTAAATCAGCCAGAAAAAATACCAGTACTTCAAAATCTACTAATACACTACTCCATTAAGAGGGTATTGCATTCCAGTAACAAATCCTTCCTAAATATATACAAACCTAATAATGCAGCTGGAGTTTCCCTTTACTTCTCTGGCCAATCAGTAATTTATACCTAGGGCCACCTAAAGTGATTCTCAGCTTAGAATGAGATCAGGCTACTCCCTACAGCCACCAGAGTGCAGTCCAAAGTCTTCTTAGTGTAGAGCAACCAGTTGAAGCAGAAAGTGCAAAAAGAACCAATATTGATCTCTATCTAGTACTCTGTCTACAACTCAGATGTTTATTAGTAATATAAGAATGTGAGTGAAACAAAATCCGCGTGACATCTTATTATTCTATTAAATTTCACAAAATGCATATGTTACTCCACTTATTCACGTAAGTATGTTAATATGCTTATTTTGAAAAAAGTGCACATACATAAACCAATGTAAGCATATGTTCATTATAGATATATCTGGGTAAAATGCATGTGCTAGCTTGCTTGTATTGCATGTAGAATGTATATGTTACATAATGTATGTTACTCATCATCCCTATTCCTCCAAACAAAATGTGCATTGCCCATTTGGATAGACTGGTTAACAAAACTTAATATAATATAATATAATATAATATAATATAATATAATATAATATAATATAATATAATAGCAGGAAACATATAAAGGAAAGTCACATACAGTATTTCTGTACTGGGACATTTGAATAGTTTAGCCTTGCAGTGTTCAAGAGATGTTTTAATTCCTGTCTGTCTAACTAACTAGCAGCACATTTTCAACCATTTATATGAGATCTTAAGCTGATGAGTTACTACAACGACACTCAAGTACTAATGTGATATAGATTTCATTAGCTATATGAATACAACGACACAATAGCTTACTTATTATGAAAGTGCTGTGGCTTTAAAAATGTAAGTTTTGCACTGTTATTTTTTTCTTCCAAAATCTTGTAAGATAATGGGAAGCAGGCTAAAATGATAGACAGTACAACATAACATTTCCAATATTTTTAAATCTCAGAGTGCAAACACCAAACTGCCTGCTATTTTAAAGCAATTCTGAAATGATTATGCTAATCTCTGTGCTGATACAGCAGTCATCTTGTCTCAGTTCTTTCAGAAACACGTCACAAATCTTAAGTCTTAATCCAGTAAGGAGCCATCACTCTTTTACTATTTCTGATGGCAAATGTCAATAACGGGTCTTAAAAACTGTAAGGCCTCGAGGCTTAGACCATCTGTCTCCCAAATGATGTTTATGAGCTCTTGCCCCTGCAACAGTTACTGCTTTTAGTACCCACCTGCAATTTTACTATTCATCCTGAAAGACGTCCAGTGAAAATGCCCATCAATCACCAGAAGCCTGAGCTAGATTGTAAAGATTACATGTCACCCAGACAAATCTTACTCTTAAATTAACATTATAAATTCTGCAAGACCATAAGGTCAACTAAAATAATGTTATTCCTCTTAATCCAGCCAGAGCACTGTGGCTTGAGGTCCAGAAACACCCAGGCAGTATTTTAAAATATTATGTTACAAGGTCTAATATAAAGCATCACTTACTATCATTTGATCTTACTTCTTCAATGTACTGCAGACATTTTGCTTCTGCTCTCAGTCTGACCATTTGCTTAATGGTCTGTACAGTCACTCCCAGCAGTCCTTAACATTGACCACTTCAAAATACAAAGGAGCATTAAACACAAGGATGCAGCCATGCAATTGCCCATCATTACACTGGCTGTTCAATCCTTAGTTCAGCTGATAAAGGAATATCATTTTATAGAAGTCCTTTACGTGTAAATGCACCAGCAGTGATTTTTTTTTCCATGGATGAAGTTTTACTTTTCCATCCCTAACCTTCCTTACTCCTAACTTTCGGTAACGATGCTTTCATATATTTTTATTAAACATTTAGGATGTTTTGTTAACCTCACTAAATAAATTGCATTAATCATTAGATATCTACCATCTCCTATGATGCTGTCTTCATTTTACTATACTTCGTTCTCAGACAACCCAGATCCATTAGGCTTACTACCGATGGAGTTCTTACCAAGGAACAAAAGTACTGGCCCTGTCTATAGTTCTTGCATAAAGCCTGTCTCCAACAAATACAGTTTTAATGACCAAACTGTCGTACATGTTCCAGGTCACCTGTCAATAAATGGAACAAATTTCTATTCAATTTTCTTTGGTAAACTTTGAAACCATCATTTAAATAAATGCATCACTGTAGGTTGTATTTCAAAGGATGATTGTCTTCAGTGACATTAATTCATTTACATTACTGTACTGTAGAATGTCATATCTGCACATTCGGCAGGACAGATGCAAATAATATGACCCAATGGTCTGCTTTAAACAACAAAAAGATGTGTGCAGTACAGTAACTCCTGAGGCACAAACAACATTTTGCTTTTGAAGCAACATTTACTACACCATTTTCACATATTCTGAACCATATGTCATGGTTCTGACACCAGCTCTTTCAGCATTATTAGTCATTTAGGTACTGCTTTACCACTGCCAACAGTAGCACCCTATATGAGTTCACAGTGCAAATGAATTACATCATGTATACCACATGATGCACTATGATTGCGCTGTGAGTTCAGGGGGAAAACTTTAAGCACCTTTCTGAAAGTGCTTAGAAAAAAAAGCTCCAATTTTGTGCAATCCTAAAGCACAGCAGGAGCCAGTGCCAGCCCCCACAGAGTAGTAGTAAGAAACTTAAATAACTTTAAAACCTATTAACACCCATTGCTGTCACACAAACGTGCAACAGACTGAAGTGTCTCATAGCTTAAGTCATTCATTCATTACAGAGGCATTTAGCTTCTGGCCACTCAGGCTGTGGGATGTACACTTTGTACTCTTGCACTTCTTTCTGTAACTAGAAGTATGTAGGAACAGCTTAAGATCCATATACTACAAAGAATTTTGATATGCTTTGCCTGAACTTAAATTAATCCTTATGTATTCTTCTCGTGAATATCAAGATTCACCTCTCAAATTTCACTTTGCTTTGAGGTGACCTTCTTGACATCCATTTCATGAACATGTAACTTGGTTATAGTTGGAGACATGATCATAATCCTTAGAATTATGGCTCCAAATCCAAATCTACACTACTTTTATTGCATACACAATAAAATGCCACAGGGAAAGATATCATTTTTCCTTCCAGACATCCACAACAGCTTACAGATGGAAAACCCAAAGTGCATATTACAGCCAATACAAATACTACTAGAAGTAGCATATCCTAAATACTCATCTGACTGTATTCCATCATTCTATAAGTAGATCATGTTCTATGTATTTTATAAAGCACTTAGAGATACTGGAACTTTAAAAAGCACAGTTTCTTGACTACAGTGGACTATGCTTAGAAGTCAACCCACAAGTCAGGACATCTTGGATGAAAAATGCTATCTGTTTTATTTATAGTACTTACATTGTGCACAACTCCTAAAAGACCTGCAAATTAAAAAATGCACACGTGTGTGTGTGTGTGTGTGTGTGTGTGTGTGTGTGTGTGTGTGTGTGTGTGTGTGTGTGTGTCTGTCTGTGAGTGTGTGTGTGTGTGTGTGTGTGTGTGTGTGTGTGTGTGTGTGTGTGTGTGTGTGTGTGTGTGTGTGTGTGTGTGTGTGTGTGTGTGTGTGTGTTTGTGTGCGTTTAGATGAGATATGACTGACAGAATTTTCATTTGTCAGTATGAATTCCACCTCTCATTTCTTCTGAAAAGAAAATAGAGGGGCTAGTGGGACTAAGTCAGAAAATAGTTAATAGATTTATTGTTTTACGTGTTTGCTGTTGTGCATGTTTTGTGTTTTTGTCTTATGTAGAGGTAGTGTTAGGGAAAGGTTTTTCAGTAGCGTAATGCATATGGTTAATGACTTCCTTGCACCATCATTTTCATGTATGCTATCCCTAACCCTAGAGAAGACAAAAGGGCACAAAACCTACACTAATACATAACAACAAACAATCCCCTTACCTAACCCATGACCATTTGCACATACACAGTAACCAGAATCACTTTTTCTCATTCATTTTCTTGCATACTCCTACTTCCTTGCATCATAAAAATGAACCTTCACTCATTTGTGTGGTCACTCATTTGTGTGTTCAGTCATTTGTGTGTTCACTCATTTGTGTGGTCACTCATTTGTGTGTTAACTAATTTTTGTGTTCACTCACTTGACAGTTCAATCATTTGTACATTCAGTCTTTTTTTGCTCAGCAAAACTTTTCTGTCAAATGTGCATTTGCTTTTTTTAATTTTAGCCGTATGATATATATATATATATATATATATATATATATATATATATATATATATATACACACACATATACACACAGAGCTGTCAGACTTGATGCATGTTGTTAAGTCCAATGAGAGCATTAACACAGCTCAAGAGATCTAGATTTGTTTTGCTACCTTAATAGAACATGCTGGAGGAAAAGGTGTGCATCACAGAGAACACTGCTGTTTGGAATCATCTTCTTCTCCAGATAAAGCAAAATACTTCTCTTACACTATTGAAACATAATCTGGACAAGTGGATGGGTAACTACAAATTCACCTCTGGATTAGCACCCTTGTCCCTCTTGGATAGGGGCAATATGTAAATGTTCTGCTCTTCTCTTGATTATTTTTTCTTAAAATACATGAGCTAAAACCTTCATGGAGATGTATGGCTAGGCTTCTAATGACCTTCAAGTATCAGTAGCCTAAGTACATATGAACAACAGTGTTCTCTTTTTTGTCATGTTCCTTTCTTGGGAGCATTCAGAAAAGAAAAAAACATAGAAATAATATTGATTATCTGCTGTTGGCCAGTAGAACTGTTTAGCTAACTAGTGATTCAGTGACATGCAAGAGTTGCAAAAGCTCTTTAGTGACTCTGCTTCATTTAATGCAGCAACAACTTCCTCTGTACTAACTCAAAAACTACTGTTGCTCAAGAGTGCACACACACACACACACACACACACACACACACACACACATATATATATGTAGATTAGATGTACATACACAGTCACACAATCGGATCTACTTTATATAGTCGACTTACCATTTAGTCGACTTTCAGATGATCGAGACCACATTGCCGAAAACTGAAAATAATGATCTACCAGAATATAATATTTTCTCTCTGGGAAACTAATCACTTGGCCACCATGATGAACTTTGCCTTTTTCTCCATTGTAGTGTGATCTCAGAGTTGGTATATTTAGTTAGGGGGTGTGTGGTGGAACAGCCCCCCACTTGGGTTGGTTTAATTTGCTTACATTTCTATTTTAATTGTTGGTGGCAAAGTGGTTAGTTTCCTGGAGGGAAAATATGATGTTCCATGAGTTTATTATGTTCAGTTTTCAGCAATGTGGTCTTCGATCATCTGAAAGTCAATATAATGGTAAGTCGACTATATAAAGTAGATCCACACAAACACCCACACAGTCTCAAACACATGCACACAAACAGTTATAGTCATTCATGTCTCTACACACACACACACACACGCACACACACACACACACACACACACACACACACACACACACACACACACACACCACAGACAGCAACAGATGTGTACACTGTAAAGTTAACACTTTTACTCCTAACAGATCTGATCTAAAATAATGAGGTACAGATTATCTTTGAATCACTCTATCACATTATATTGATCCTGGTGTAAGCCTCCAAGGAACAGCACATAACTAGTTTATATTAGACATGCTGCCCCAAATGCTACAGTTGCATGTGTCATCATCCAGTAAGACCACTGTAGAATTACTTGCCAGAGGCTTCACATCATTGTAGCTCTACACCGGTCATTGAATCATTTCCTCATAATGCCATAAATAATCCTGCTAGAAGTGTGTGTGTGTGTGTGTGTGTGTGTGTGTGTGTGTGTGTGTGTGTGTGTGTGTGTGTGTGTGTGTGTGTGAGTGTGTGTGTGTGTGTGTGTGTGTGTGTGTGTGTGTGTGTGTGTGTGTGTGTGTGTGTGTGTGTGTGTGTGTGTCGCGCACATGTGTCTCTGTGTGTTGTTTTTTTTTTTTTTTTTAATCAGTGTTTTCTATGTTGTGGTCTATGTCATTTTTCTGCTGTTGATGAAGTTACATTTTGTTTCTCATTATATGAATATTTTGTGTGAGATATATGTTATCATACTTCATACTTTTTATGTTGTGGGTCAGCCTATTGCATTTTGATTGGAGTGAGTATTATAGAGAAACCTTTATTTAATTGCTGTTTTTGGAACATACTTTATTTAGATTACTGATTTACTGTACAGTAATTACAGCTAATAGTACATTATATTAAGTATATCAGTTTCTGTAGTTAATTTTTTATATCATAGCTCAGTTTAGTTAATTTCTATTAATTTCTAACTGGCTAATT
Source organism: Protopterus annectens (assembly GCF_019279795.1). NCBI lineage: Eukaryota > Metazoa > Chordata > Ceratodontiformes > Protopteridae > Protopterus > Protopterus annectens. Next base: position 1,083,187,342 of record NC_056741.1, read on the forward strand.
TCTTAAAAGTAGATGCAGTGTATTGTTTGATTATTATTGAATTGTATTATTTGTTTATTTATTAACATGCATTGATTTGTTTAATTGCTTTCTGCAGTTTTCTTTTTCATTGGTGCAGATTCAATAAAGACTACATGTTCCTCTAAAACCATGTGTGTATCATGGCACGATGCACACATGGTAGTGCACCATTCTGTATTCAGTAAGCAGCTCTACACAGTGTGTAGAAGCAAACACGATAAACATCTTGGCATGCTAATTACAGCATAAGCAGAGACTTAACCAATCCAAGATGGAGGAGCTATTCAACAAGGTACAAAGCAACCAGGTTGACTCAGTGCTGGTTTTCCAGTGAATTCCAAAACCTACTGGAATACAGCCATAGAGACTAGTCTATATGGAAAGGATGTTTGTGGCTGCTGTTGCTCTTAGTCATGTGTATGTGCAGCAAGCCCATGGCTATGCTGCTGCTGCTGCCAATAGACTACGGCCAAGAAGGAAAAGGGTATTTAAACCCTGTTTAACTTTTCTCAGTCTGCATGAGGTGGAAATTATAGAGCACTACAGGGTGGATAGAGACACACTACAAGAAAAGTGCAACCTGTGCATTCCTCAACTGAGACCAAGGACAAACCGAGGAGAACCAATACCAGTGGAGACTAAGGTATGTGTAGCATTTAGAATTTTAGCTACAGGAACCTTCCAGAGACCAACAGGGAACATGCTGGGGGTATCACAGGCATCAGCATTGTCGTGCTACAACATGCCAGTGAATACATATATTTTCCCCATACACCTGAGGCAAGAACCAGAACTATGCAGGAGTTCTACCCTATAGCACACTACCCCAAAGTCCTGAGTGCCAGATTATAAACATGTAGAAATCAAAGCACCACCTGGGGAAAGGGAACAGTGTACATAAATAGAGAGGGTTACCACTCCATTAACTGCCAGGTCATGTGTATTGCTAATGGATTAATACTGAATGTGTATGCTGGCAACCCAGGCAGTTACCATGACTCACATATCTGGCACAACTCTCAAATGTTTGAGATGTTTACTAGGGGGATCCCACAGGGTAATTTACTGGGGGATGCAGGTTATGCACTGGAATTGTGGCTAATGATACCCATCAGAAACACACACACACAACAACTGAAGAATGTTATAATAAGGCACATGCTCAAACAAGAAATATCATAGAGTGTGTGTTTGGGCTGTTGAAGTCACAGTTCCAGTGCCTAGATACATCTGGGAGAGCTCTGCAGTACAATCCCAGTACATTTGCTAAAATATTCATTGTCTGTGTCATGTCTCATAACATTATCCTGAGAAAACAGTTTCAGCAGAAACAGCAAGGGGAAGGGCCACACATCCCACTACCAATGGCAAGGTCATCACAGCCACAAATAGGTGAGGAGTCAGACAGGGAACCAGTAGCCACTGTGAGTGTAGGCAGATGTAGGCATGTACAATATGCCCTTGCACTGGCCAAGAGAAAATGGATAGCACACACGTTCACCACCTAATGGGCTAAAACCTTCATCGTATGCACATACATACAGTAACATTGATGCCAGGCAATGCTCACAATCTTTACTTATCTTAGACTAACTCTGATGAAGTCTATGTTATTGTAGATGAAAGTGCTCAGTTCGATTAAATTTTACTTGTTTATATACATTTGGGACTCCTTGGTGTCTGTGGCTACAGTTGGTTTGTTTTGCTTTATCGTTGACTGTGTCATTTTGGTTCTTGGTGATTTGTGGTACTATGGCCGGCTGTGAGCTATCTTCTACTTTGGGGGAACAAATGAAGGATATATTAGACAAGGTCGTAGCGAGCATTGGCTTGCTGATGCAGATGGTGAAAGAGCTCAAGGAGTAGGTTCAAGGACCGAAGGTAACTTACATTGAACTTAATGAATTTCTCTGTACTCCTGTTTGCCTTAATGACGGAGTAAGAACTGATGCTGCCGGTAATGTGGCCGGTTCCGGTAATGACTCCAATACTGGACTTAATTTTAATGGTTGGCTCAATAGTTTGTTCCATTTTTTTAATAATGAGTGAGAGAACAGCGAAGGGTTGAGTTTACAACAGACTATGTCCAAGTTTCAGACCATGTTATCCAAATGCCGTAAGCTGCAACTAGAGAACTCCGATCTTAAGGAGTGTATAAAACTTAAAATTGTTCTGAAAGGATTGAGGTGTTGGAAGTACCCAAATGGCTTAGTAGACAGTTCCCCTTTCCATTTGAAACTGACAAGATTGTTTGATAGAGCAGGCTTGGAACTTTTGGAGTTATTGATTAAGAATAACCAAAAGGAAATAGATGTACTGATCGGGGAGGCTAACAAATTGAATGATAACATTAAGGGGGATTTGTTGTTTGAACATCGGGTTGACCGATATAACTGCATTTTTGTAGTGATTGACAAGGATCTACTTGAGATACAAAAAAGAAAAAAACAACAAACTTAAACGAGATAAGGAAGCCTATGCTCAAGGGCTTGCTTACCCCAAACCCCCATTGTTGCATAGCAATTTTGAACACATTGACACCGATTGGCCTACTTCTCCACATGAGGAAGCTGATCATGATGACGAAGAAGATGCCCATCCAAAAAATGGAGGGGTGAGGTGTTTGGAGAGGCTGCGGAACAAGAACTTGCAGGGGGAAGGGGTGCAATGAGGTTAGCAGCCTCAACAATTGAATTATGGCAACCAATGGAGGTCGAACAAGAAGGATTACCAACTGAAGAGACGGTGAATGTGACTTTTTTATGTGTTTGGTGAAGGGACAGAATTACCTAGGATCTGTTCCAATACACAAGGTGACTTTTATTTATATGATTTTACAAATAATACCTATGATGGGAATTATGCTGATTTATTCTCTAAAGGATTATCTTTTGTGCC